>NC_037671.1:168595267-168748650 GCF_003255815.1 Theropithecus gelada
CCACCTATGAGTGAGAACATGCGGTGTTTGGTTTTCTGTTCTTGTGAGAGTTTGCTAAGAATGATGGTTTCCAGCTGCATCCATGTCCCTAGAAAAGACACAAACTCATCCTTTTTTATGGCTGCATAGTATTCCGTGGTGTATATGTGCCACATTTTCTTAATCCAGTCTGTCACTGATGGACATTTGGGTTGATTCCAAGTCTTTGCTATTGTGAATAGTGCCGCAATAAACATACATGTGCATGTGTCTTTATAGCAGCATGATTTATAATCCTTTGGGTATATCCCCAGTAATGGGATGGCTGGGTCATATGGTACATCTAGTTCTAGATCCTTGAGGAATCGCCATACTGTTTTCCATAATGGTTGAACTAGTTTACAATCCCACCAACAGTGTAAAAGTGTTCCTATTTCTCCACATCCTCTCCAGCACCTGTTGTTTCCTGACTTTTTAATGATCGCCATTCTAACTGGTGTGAGATGGTATCTCATTGTGGTTTTGATTTGCATTTCTCTGATGGCCAGTGATGATGAGCATTTTTTCATGTGTCTGTTGGCTGTATGAATGTCTTCTTTTGAGAAATGTCTGTTCATATCCTTTGCCCACTTTTTGATGGGGTTGTTTGTTTTTTTCTTGTAAATTTGTTTGAGTTCTTTGTAGGTTCTGGATATTAGCCCTTTGTCAGATGAGTAGATTGCAAAAATTTTCTCCCATTCTGTAGGTTGCCTGTTCACTCTGATGGTAGTTTCTTTTGCTGTGCAGAAGCTCTTTAGTTTAATTAGATCCCATTTGTCAATTTCAGCTTTTGCTGCCGTTGCTTTTGGTGTTTTAGACATGAAGTCTTTGCCCATGCCTATGTCCTGAATGGTACTACCTAGGTTTTCCTCTAGGATTTTTATGGTATTAGGTCTAACATTTAAGTCTCTAATCCATCTTGAATTAATTTTCGTATAAGGAGTAAGGAAAGGATCCAGTTTCAGCTTTCTACTTATGGCTAGCCAATTTTCCCAGCACCATTTATTAAATAGGGAATCCTTTCCCCATTTCTTGTTTCTCTCAGGTTTGTCAAAGATCATATGGCTGTAGATGTGTGGTATTATTTCTCTGAAATTGAGGCAATAATTAATAGCCTACCAACCAAAAAAAGTCCAGGACCAGATGGATTCACAGCTGAATTCTACCAGAGGTATAAGGAGGAGTTGGTACCATTCCTTCTGAAACTATTCCAATCAATAGAAAAAGAGGGAATCCTCCCCAACTCATTTTATGAGGCCAACATCATCCTGATACCAAAGCCTGGCAGAGACACAACAAAAAAAGAGAATTTTAGACCAATATCCCTGATGAACATCGATGCAAAAATCCTCAATAAAATACTGGCAAACCGGATTCAGCAACACATCAAAAAGCTTATCCACCATGATCAAGTGGGCTTCATCCCTGGGATGCAAGGCTGGTTCAACATTCGCAAATCAATAAACATAATCCAGCATATAAACAGAACCAAAGACAAGAACCACATGATTATCTCAATAGATGCAGAAAAGGCTTTTGACAAAATTCAACAGCCCTTCATGCTAAAAACGCTCAATAAATTCGGTATTGATGGAACGTACCTCAAAATAATAAGAGCTATTTATGACAAACCCACAGCCAATATCATACTGAATGGGCAAAAACTGGAAGCATTCCCTTTGAAAACTGGCACAAGACAGGGATGCCCTCTCTCACCACTCCTATTCAACATAGTGTTGGAAGTTCTGGCTAGGGCAATTAGGCAAGAGAAAGAAATCAGGGGTATTCAGTTAGGAAAAGAAGAAGTCAAATTGTCCCTGTTTGCAGATGACATGATTGTATATTTAGAAAACCCCATTGTCTCAGCCCAAAATCTCCTTAAGCTGATAAGCAACTTCAGCAAAGTCTCAGGATACACAATTAATGTGCAAAAATCACAAGCATTCTTATACACCAATAACAGACAAACACAGAGCCAAATCATGAATGAACTTCCATTCACAATTGCTTCAAAGAGAATAAAATACCTAGGAATCCAACTTACAAGGGATGTAAAGGACCTCTTCAAGGAGAACTACAAACCACTGCTCAGTGAAATAAAAGAGGACACAAACAAATGGAAGAACATACCATGCTCATGGATAGGAAGAATCAATATCGTGAAAATGGCCATACTGCCCAAGGTAATTTATAGATTCAATGCCATCCCCATCAAGCTACCAATGAGTTTCTTCACAGAATTGGAAAAAACTGCTTTAAAGTTCATATGGAACCAAAAAAGAGCCCACATCTCCAAGACAATCCTAAGTCAAAAGAACAAAGCTGGAGGCATCACGCTACCTGACTTCAAACTATACTACAAGGCTACAGTAACCAAAACAGCATGGTACTGGTACCAAAACAGAGATATAGACCAATGGAACAGAACAGAGTCCACTCTTGCCTTCTTAATGCAGTGGGGAAGGAAATAAGAATTGCAAGAATTGGTCTTACAATTAAGCCTATTTAATTTGAATAGAGGAAAAATTCCAACTTTTTTTCTTTTCTTTGGGACTTTACTGTAGCAGGTTAACTGCTAGTCTCTATTCTTGGGAGAAAATATTAATATTTAGTGAAGACTCGACTGGTGCAAAGGTGATATTAAGGATAGAAATAGTCTTAAGAAAATAAACACTTCTTGTTTCCTCCCCACAAAAGCAGGGGAACAAAAACCAACACTACAGAAATACAGAAAGGAATGGGCAAATCACATTACTTGCTAAAAGGTCGCTCTGACCATTATCATTTATACTTATAAACCATCCCTCCATTTATTTTCATTTCAAGGGGCTGGATGTTTTTATTCACATCAACCTTCTGGCAAGTAAAACACTGCAGCCCTTAGCACTAAGGAAATTTGGCTGCCAAGGAAGGACTGAAGTGCTATTTTGCTTAAGAATATCCTGGAAAGCTGTGCTGGTATGTGCTTGGCAGGTATAGTCCTACAAATCAGCCTGTTTTATGAGGGGATATTAAGAAGGAGAAGAGTGGCACCTTCATGCAGCAAGCAGTTCCTAAATTAAAGTTATTATATGTAAAGTGTTATGCTAAGCAAGGTGGGAAGTTTCAAAGATAAATCCTACACAGACCCTGCCCACAAAGCGTCCAGTCTAGAAGATGCTTGGTGAAAATGCGCAGAAATGAGAGTGGAAGGGAAGGGATACCTAGAGAATTGTAGGACTAGATCAGGAGGCAAAACACAGAATGGGGACAAGAATTCAGGCTCTGAGAAGGAAAGGGGTGGAAGGCAATACTGAGAGCCACAGGCAATGGGAACCACTGAAGCTTTTTTTTTTTTCCCCATCAAAACAGAGAAATGATTATTGGTTTGCCCAGGAGATGAGTCGGCCTGCCGCTTGCAGTATAGATTTCATGGGGAGAGACTGAAAGTGGGACCAAGAAGTAGGCTGGAATAATCCAGCAAGGTGAAGTGGATGCCTGATCTGGGGTGAGAGGTGGGTAGAGAAATGGGAGTAGGGTCTCACCCAACTCTCAACTCCCAGAGTTACCCAGTTTGTATCTGCAACTCTGACCTCTCTCTGCACTCCAGGCTCAAATGTGCAACTCTCTATTTGACTGGTCTGCTTAACTTGCTGGGCATCCCAGAGGTAACATAGATCTATACAGAAGGTTTGATTTTTGTCCTTCAAGCCAGTTCTTCCCTTGACTTTCTACATTTCACCAAATGATACCCCAACCACTCACTTATTCTAGCCCAAGATCTAGGAGTTATTCTTAGGTTTTTTGTTCCCCCTCCACATGGATCCATCAGCAGGTCTTGTCCTTTTTCTTCACAAATGTATCTCAAGTCCATGCTCTTCCATCTGTCCCTACTGCCACTATCCAAGCTCTGGGGCCATCCATTACATGGACAACTGCAGTAGATTCCAGCTGCTCTTCTGCTTCTATTCCCACCCTTCTGCAATTCATTTTCCACAGAATAGCTAAAGTAATTTTTTAAAGCATAAATCATGTCACTCACTCACTCAAAACCTTCCTGTCCTCCCACTGCACTTGGAATGAAATCCAGATTGCATAGTATGGCCCTCGAGGCTCTACATGAGCCCATATGATCCCTGCCCACCTCTCTGACCTCATCTTCCATCACTTTGCCCTGGTCCCCTCTCTACTGCTGCAGTCTCACTGCCTTTTTCAGTCCTCAAACAAGCCTGGCTCAGTCCTACCCATGGACCTTGGCTGTTGCTGCTCCCTATTTGAGACACTCTTCCCTTGGCTCTTCGCAAAGCTGACTCCTTGTTTCGGCTGCATCCTTGCACTTCATAGAGACCTTCCCTGCCTACCCCTCTCCAGAATAACCCCCCCGGCCGCCACCCACAGCTCTCTGTGCCTTCATTGCACTTAGCACTCAGATGATCTTGTTTGTTTTATTCATTGTCTCTCTTTGCTAAAACACAAGCTCCATGATCTAAAAGACATCTGTCTTGTTCACATTGTTTCTTCTTATTCCTAGATATATGCCTGACAACAACACTATTTGTCAAATAAAAGAATAGCTCTGTTTGACCAGGTCATATATTAGTAGAGTAATAGGAACTGAGTAGAAAGTTCAGGGTAATCTAAGAAATGTGGAGTTGTTTAAACTGATTCTTTAATCTTTAATTCTCCAGTCTCTAAATAGCATGCTCTTTGCTACCTATCTATTGAGCTCACAGTATGGAAACCGAAGACATAATTCTCTTTTTCACCCTGCTCCAACCCCTGCCTCTCCCCATTTCAAAATCATACATTTACTATTATTTCCTATTCTCCCATTTTCTCATGTTCTCAGCAGTCTTTTTTTTTTTTTTTTTTTTGAGACGGAGTCTCACTCTGTTGCCCAGGCTGCAGTGCAGTGGCCTGATTTCAGCTCACTGCAACCTCTGGTTCCTGGGTTCAAGTGTTTCTCCTGCCTCAGCCTCCTGAGTAGCTGGGATTACAGGCACCCGCCACCACGCCCAGCTAATTTTTGTATTTTTAGTAGCAATAGGGTTTCGCCAGGCTGGTCTTGCAGTCTGGTCTTGAACTTCTGACTTCCAAAGTGCTAGGATTACCCGTGTGAGCCACTGCGCCCAGCCCCAACATTCTTATATTATGTTTTTGATTATATCAGTCGTCCATATAACAGCAGAAATGCCAGTGATAGCTAAGGCTTGTGGTAAACCACGATTTCTTTTTCTCTTCCACATACCTTTTGTTTTTCCTACTGGTGTTTTTGTTAGATTGCTAAGCGTCCTACATACTCATCCCCATACTTTCTCTTGTTGTGTATTTAATAAATCGCTTGTCAATATGTTCAATATGTTCAAACACTCGAGTTATTCTTTCAGGTTCATCTTGAAGAGCTTCATACATAGCCTTTGCCCTCTTCCCACGTGGACTGGATTTTCTCCGAGCCCACTGTCCGGCTGTTGTCTTGGGATCTCTCTTCATCACGCCAGGGGGATTCCTTCCGCTTTCCTCTTGCATTGAATCTCCAGATTGCTGGATCCCACGCCTTTTTTTTTTTTTTTCTTTCTGTGTCTGTTTCCTTATTTTGGCAGAGCACACAGAGTGCTTCTTGAGAAAAGCTCATGGGGTGTGTGGTTTTTGAGTATTTGTGTTAGAATGTGTCTTTATTCTGGCTTCATGCTTGGTTGATAGCTTGGCTGGGACATAAGGTAGCAAAGCAAACTTGCTGCAATATGCACAAACACCACCATCCCTCCCAATTCATCAGGATGAATATTTTCCTTTTATCTAGAAGACTTGATTTTTCTCTTTAGCAAATAGCTTTTAACTCATTTCAAAAGACTTTCTTGGGTTATGGTCACACAGAATCTCAACTTTGACTTGGCTTGTTGCAATGGTCTAAAAAATATTTTGTGGAAGTTTAAAAGTTTTATGGTACATAGACTAATTTAACAATGTGCTTACTGTGATAATAATGTGCTGGCATTTTTAAAGAAGACTCACATTTAAGATCTACATTGAATAATTGTGGTATTCCTGTATTTTTCTGTGTTTTTATTTTAGGGATGCAACATCTTTATGGGATGCTGGTTCTGATTGGATCCTGGGGTATTACAAACTACCATTGATATTTCACAAAAGTGCCCAATTGTGAGACTCACTTAGTGTGCAAAATACTGATTGCTGGGTCCCACATTATAGGTCAGCAAAATCAAAGTCTTTTGGAGAGGGGTCTCAGAGTCTGTGTTTTCAACAAACATTCCAGAGGATTCCTAAGGTGAGAAACATCTTCTGGAAAACAAATTATAGGTTAGTTGTACTGTACAGATGCTCCTCAACTTGTGATGGGATTACACCTTGATAAGCCCATCATAAAGTGAAAAAAAAAAAAAATAGTAAGTCAAAGCATGGTAAGTCACGGACCCTCGGTATTTAAATTAAAAAAAAGTCCTCATTTGAATATTTATGTGTGTCTTTCTCTTTACTTGAGGCAAAAGTTACAAAATATCCAGTTCAGAGACTCTGATGTTCTGTACGCAAATGCTGGGATGAATTGGGTCATTCATATTAACTGTTTATGAGCAAATATTCCTATTGTCAAGTGGAATGTTGAGATTCTTATGGAATATTATTGCCAGAAACCTGTTTACTTTTATGTTCATTTTGTTAATATTATAAGCAGCAAAATAATGCATTTCCCACAATAACTAGGTTCGAAGTAAATATGTAGTTACATTAGAAGGCAAGGAAGTTATCAGCAGAATGCCAATTACTGTTTAGGAAAAGGCCACAGAATTTCAACTTGTTGCCTTTTCAAGAAGACCCCTGTGAACTTCATCTGAGGGTGCTGCATGCTAATTACTTAACCCAAAGCCAAAGTCAAAGAACAGGTCTCTAGATGAAAATAGCTGTTTAACAATGAGTAGGAAGAATTATAAGAAAGATTTTCGTAAAATACATTTCTGAAAAGGAGGCTGAGCCCTTTTCCTTTTTAGAACTGTAGGCGGCAAATTCTGAAAATTCCAAAAGGAAGCAATCATTTATTTAAGACTTCTGTTCATGCGTTCCTTTCTGGATAATGTTTGACTTTTTATTTTCGCCTCTGTTTGTACTTTAGGCATCCTTTCCTTTCAATTTTGTGCCTATTTGCAGCCCATTGCCCAGTGTGAAGTAAATTCCGTTCAATCTTAATTGGGGTCTCTTAAAAGCTTTTTCTAAAGAATTTTCCAGCCTCCCTGTGGAAGGCCACTGTTTGTTGCCTAAGGTGTTTCAGGGTGTGCTGAACATTCCCTCTGACCTTCCTTCTTGTATAAAAATGTTTCTGACAACAGCTGGGTGGCTCACAGGACTGAGAAGGGCAATCTAACAGGATGATTCAGGATTGCGCTGATCAATGTCATCTATTATAAAGGTATTTTGTGTTTTTCAAAATTTCTTCTTCTGTAAAGTTAACTTGTGTTGACCTGCCAACCTGTTTATGAAAGAGCCAGGTGAGAATGGAAACTTGGAATAAACCAGAACAAGTTAACTGAGCTCATGCCGTGGGTTCCTGTTGGCCTGACTGCGCTGTGCTTCATTTTCCTGAAGGCCTCTAAAGCAGAATTGTATACATCTGTGCACAACTAATGTTCTGTTGCTTGGAAAGTACTTGACTGCCAATTTTTTGAAGAAAACATGAAAAGAATAAAATCAAACATGAGATTTTTAGAAGAATTTAGAACTGTACACTTTTAAAAAACTGAATCCCCTTCAGTCATCCAACCACAGAATGTCAGAACATACGTATACCTCATTTTCCAAACAAGAATGTTTTAATTTAGGAAGCCATTATAAAGTAATCATAGCAAAATCCTTCAAAGAACTTTTCTTTTTCCTTCTTTCAAGTGGGCTGAGGTGGAGGTGAGGTTGAAAGCTGTGTGACATTTTCACTTTACATTCGACATGTTAATAAATAACTTTGCAGATAATAGTAAATGTCTGTACAGTATTAGTCTGCTAAGGCTGTCATAACACCATACCACAGACTGGGTGGCTGCAACAACAGAAATGTATTTCCTCACTATTCTGGAGGCTGAGGTCTAAGATCAAGGTGTCAGCAGGGTTAGTTTCTGCTCAGAGCCTCTGTCTTTAACTTGTAGATGGTTGCCTTCCCTCTGTGTCCTCATACAGTCCATCTTCTGTGCACACACACACGTCTGTGCTCAAATGTTCTCCTCTTATAATAACCCCACAGGAGTAGAGCCCACCCATATGACCTCTTTTTACCTCAATTTTACTTTTTTAAAGGCCCTGTATTCAAATATGGTCCCATGTTGAGGTACTGGGAGTTAAGATTTTAACATATGAGTTTTGAGGGGCACAATTCAGCCCATAGCAGTGTCCTTTTTTTGTTTTTGTTTGTTTTGTTTTTGTTTTTTGGAGACGGAGTCGTGCTCCGTCACCCAGGCTGGAGTGCAGTGGTGCAGTCTTGGCTCACTGCAACCTCCGCCTCCCAGATTCAAGCGATTCTCCTGCCTCAGCCTCCCAGGTAGCAGGGACTACAGGCATCACCACTCCACCTGACTAATTTTTGTATTTTTAGTAGAGACAGGGTTTCACCGTGTTGACCATGCTGGTCTCGAACTCCTGACCTCAGGTGATCCACCTGCCTCGGCCTCCTAAAGTGCTGGGATTACAGACATGAGCCACCGTGCCCAGCCCCTTTTTTCTACATTTTTTGAATAGGCCATTTAAGGATTTTAAGCCATGTCCCTAAAACCAGTGTACAAACCAGGATTTATTAGCAATGTCCCATAAGCACACTGCATCCATTGTCTTTTTTCTGATTTTTCAGTTTCATTTCTTAACTGATTAAGGCCTCTTCCCCACTCACCTCAACAGTGCTATATTCAGTGGATATGACTTGAGTAAGAAGAGGCATTGAAGGTGATTTTCAGCAATGTAAATTAACCAGTGTGACTAGGCAGTACTCTTAGGAGGTAAAGCATAGGCTGTTGAGTATATAGGGTAAACTTAGAAAATGAAATATGTGTTTGTGACCAGCCTGGGCAATGTGGTGAAACCGATCTATACGAAGAATAGAAAAAATTATGTGTGTGTGGTGGTGTGCACCTCTAGTCCCAGCTACCCAAGAGACCAAGATGAGAGGATCACCTGAATCCAGGAGATCAAGCCTGTGGTGATCCGTGATCATGCCACTGCAGTCCAGCCTGGGCGATAGACAGAGTGAGACCCTGTCTTAAAGAAAAAGAAGGAAGAAGGGAAAGAAGGAAGGGAGGGAAGGAGGGAAGGAAGGAAGGAAAGAAGGAAGGAAGGAAGGAAGGAAGCAAGCAAGCTAGGGGACAGGGAGCAAGGAGGGAGGAAAAGAGGGAGAGAGGGAGGAAAGGAAGGAGGAAGAAGGAAAAAAGGAAGGAAGGGAGGGAAAGGAGAGGAAAGAAGAAAAGGAAAGAAAGAAAGAAAGAAAGAAAGAAAGAAAGAAAGAAAGAAAGAAAGAAAGAAAGAAATGGAATATGTGACATTATGTTTCTGCCATTGTGTAAGGAATCAATACCAGTAACTTGTGATTGGAGCACCAAATTGATTAATGTTCAGGAAAAAAAAACCCCAAAACTACTTATCAGGATCCTAATCCCAGTGTGGTCAGTAACTAATGTGGCCACCTGACTGGTTTTATAATCTTCTTTGAGGGTCCTGAATATGAAGCACTGTATTTGGAAAAATGTTTTGTTCTCAAATGTCACTACATATATAGTCTTCCTTTTCTCTGTTTGGTTTTGCTGGCTCTGTATGCTTTCATTGTCTTAGATGTGTTTGAAATCCACAGGGTGACATGTCTCTTTGCAAAGAGCTGCTAAAATAAGAAAGAAAATGAATAAGCATGTTAAAGAAAGATGGTGTTTAAACACCTGTCAAAGTAAAGCCAGAACAAGAATGTTCTTGCCAGAAAATGCAGCAGCCCCATTGAGACAGGTTGGTAACTTGAAGATGATTCATTACGACTAACTGCATTTGTATTCTAGCCCATACGCATTGTAAACCACCTAGCAGGCTTCCAGTGATGTCTTGCTATCAATTTGTAAATCTCACAGGAAACTCTTAACTGGTGCAGTCAGTTTTGGTGGACTGCTTATCTTGTCACAAGACATGAAGATAATGCTTCCAAAGCACACCCACCTCCTGTAGGTTCCAAATTCCTTATTTTATTGAAAAAGGTCCCTCAAACTGGTTAAGCACCCTAATAAGAATTGGGTGCATCAAAATCTAGTGACCTTAGGTCCTTTTGTAAAATGATTAAAAACTCTCCCTAAACCTCAGAAATTATTTCATTTTATAGGCATCTCTTGGACCAGGAATTGCCTTGAGATGGCGAGATACAAGCATTCTGCAAAGACTGCAAATAAGACTCACTTCTCTTAGGCCCTTACGCGAATCCAGATTATGATGGATTGGGCATGGGGGTCAGGGCGTGCAGAAGTTCTTAGCCAAACCTCTACACCCTTTAGTTGTGACTCTGTCATTGTAGACTTTTAAGGCATCTTGCAGATTAGAATATGCTGAGTACTCAATCGGAGGAGGTTAAAAGTCATAGAATATTGGTGGTCTTCCAAGTTGAGAACAGTTCACTTGGATCCAAGACCCTATTTCAGATTCAACATTCAATACCCTAAGGCATAAAAATGGCGTCTTATTGTAGACAGTGGAAATAACTGATAAGGATTTAATTAATAGTTGCTTGTGGTTTTGCAGTGCCAGTCCAAGTTTATTTTCATTGCTGGGTACTGCAGTCCTAGAGGCAAAGAGAATGAGCGTAAGGTTCCTGCTAGATGTTGAAAAGGGAGGGGCAGAATAAACAAAGGGCCCTTTGATAATGATTTCTTAGCTAGTCCAGTGGATAACATGAGTCTCATCATCGAGAATCCTCCGGGACTTTGTCATCTACATTGAATTTACAGGTGGTCTTTACTTAAAATATCTGAAGTTAATGGAATCATGAAACGGATCTTTCTTTTCTCTTTAGATTGTGACATTAGGCATATTTGGAAACAACAGTAAAATGCAACTTCCTGTGTTTAGCAGACTTAGCAACACATCTTATACGGTGCAGGGTTTTTAAAAACCAAAAGGAACAACAACTTGTATCTGACTAAATAATGCCTAATTACTTTCACCTTGATTTACTAAGTGTTGTATTAATCAAGTAAGCAACTGGACTTTTCAATAAAATAGTTTTATGTTTGTTGGTTTGGTTTTTAAAATTTATTTTTTGCAGGTGCAAGCATAAAAATAAAAAAAATTCAGCAATTTCCCAGCTGGTAGGAAATAGAGCCAAGTCCAACTCTTAGCTCCTCTCTCATTCTTGTATATGATGTCAACCTTCTTGCTTAGTTTCTTTCCTTAATCCAGGGCATTTCTGCTATAGAGTAGTGGGGATTTCCCTTGAGTCTTAGTTGGTTTTAGCAGCTCCCAGCAATTATCTTGAGACCAATGGAGAATGCAGGTATCCGTTTTGGGTGGGTATACAGGAATTTATTTCAGGGGGCATTTTTGTTTTCCTGGAGACCTCTAGAAGACCAGGAAAATATTTTTCCAAGAAATTTTGCTGCCCCCATTGCTCCAAATCATAAATAACCCACTCTCTATTTTTACTCCCCACAAAACCTCTTATCAGCCTTTTTCCACTTGCTTACATGTATTATCTCTATTAACACTAGCCACAACCCAAATCGTGAATTGTATTACCCCATTCTACAGATGAGGGACTCTGAAAGGTTGAATTACAGACCTAAGGTTACCAACTAGAATGGGGAGGAACAGATTATTACATTCAAATCTTTCTGGCACTGAAAGCCCATGTTTTTCCTTTGCAGTACTCACAGGTACGTGTTTATATTTAAAATGGCTATTTCCTATTTTTTAAGCATATGCAAAGTTGTATCAGTGTGACAAATAGCTAAAGAATTAAACAAAACAAACCATTTTCTTCTCTGGAAGCTTTAGTGTGGAAATACCTAAGTGTCAGCCTCTTTCCATTTGCGTTTGCTCCCCCTAGGGTACTGGTCTAACGGGAGATATTTGCTTCACAGTGGAAAGATGAGATAGGAGAGGTGGTGTGTTCTGTTTAAATTGGAATAAACACTTGTTGCTAGCTGCTAGTCTTAAAGAATGATTCCCCGTCATTGAACATGTTACATTGTAGAGTCAGATGTTTGCCACCACCACAATGGGCCATTATGCAAGGTAGTTCTACCTTGTAGCTCTGATATATTTAGTTAATCGAAAGCCTAAAATATTGCCACATAACTAAACATCTGCCATAATGCTATATTATCAAATAATTTAATTTCAGATTAAAATGGTATTATAGTTTTCTATATTGTTCCACTGTTTTCTAAGAGATTCAGGTTCTCGTGTGTGATGCCTAAAGAGAATGGAAAAAACAAAAGCAGTTTGGATTGAGTTCCAATTTAGTTAGATAATTTATTTTCTTGTTTCTTTGCCATGGAACAAAATTGCCTTTCTGGCTTCCCCAATTAGGAGAAAAAAGGTTAAGTTTGAAGAAAAATCTGAGATGAGAAAGAAGGAAATGTTAACAAAGAGAGTGCTCTTGAAGAAATTAATTTTCACCACTCATCGCTGGGTGAAAATAGAAACTTCTTAAAAGACAAGTTCACATATAAATTATTCCAGCTGTTTTTCAATTATTTGTCTTTGATGAATTGTCTTCCAATTACCTTGTAAAGAGCAATTAAGTGTTTGCTTACCTGAAAACTGTGTCAGCAATGTCTGTACCATTCTTATGAGTGTTAATCATCCTTCCTGCTGGCTCTGATATTTTCCCAGTTTCAAACATTAGTGTTTGTTATATTATCTTTCAAAATATTTGGAATTCTACAGGAAGGCACTGTTGGAAACAGTTTCCTCTGCGAAAAATCTAAAGACCTGCTAAAATAAATCATAGCCTAGGCCTTGTAAATTATTGCCCCACATTTTCCCATGACTTACTCTTTTTGTAAATATTTTTAGGGACCTTTTTGTGGCCTAAGTACAGTATAGGGACACCACCAGGAATAAAATCAACTTGCTCCCTGTCCTCATGGGACTGCTAATCTAGTGGTGAGAATTATTATTTTTCCTTGCTTCTCAGAGAGGTAGTCTTTTTTTTAACCTACTCACTTAATAACAACAACAATTAAAAATCATTTTTACAGTTTCTGAAAACATTGGTGAATTACAATTGGCTACTTCTGAGGTTCTGTTATGGGCTTTTTCCCATCATTCTAGAACATGTTCAATGTTTCTTCAGACCAGTATTGAAAATCTCAATAAAAATTATATTAGAAAAAGATTTTGGAATAAGCTGGTTTTTTGATGGTGCCCTAATTGGATTCAGAGGCTTTCTGTATGTGTTTTATCCAAATCCTGCTGGTGCAACTCATTCTCTGGAATGCTTGTTTAACACACCTGTCATTTTAAAGAAAGAAACCAAAATAGAACATCTCACAAGTGGGGCATCCTCAATAACTATGTTAGAAACAATATAAAATCAACACTAAAGGCATCATTTTTATAAAATTGTTTTTTAAAAAAGCAATTAGTGGAATTGTTTCTCTCTCTCAAGAGAATTAGGTATACAAACCGAGGAATGTTAATCCTTTGCTTTTCAGTGGCTTTTAAATGGTTTCCTGTTTAATTTGAATAGGATATTTCTACCTTTTAGGCAATGCTATGAAACTAGACTAAACCTCTGTAGCCCTCAAACAATTCTACCCTGAATTTTAACTCATAATTTGGAGGCCATTTTGTGCTATGTCTGCCATGGGAACTAATGCTACAGTGCCACTGTGTGAGCCCCTGGGGTCCCCCACATTTCCTACTCACTACACGTTGCAGGTCTACATTTGGGTGAATGGTTGTTTGACTAATGTCAGCCTCTCTCATGGCCTGCAAGCCTCCTAAGGGCAGAGATCTGATCTGTTTTTGCTTACCGTTGTAGCCCTTCCTCTATAATACTGCTCAGTAAATTGTGAATGAATGTCTCCATTCCACAGTGAGCACACTTTGCTACAGCCTCATTATTTTTTGCAGATGTCACCTTCCTCTTCTCCCTTGGATTGTCCGAACCCTGGGTCTCCTTGGCAACACTGTTGCCCTGTTAATTCTCTTTAACGGAGGCTCTGTTGTCTTTCACCTCTCCTATCACAGGGGGCGTTGACATTGCATCAACTCCCCAGTGCTATTTCCTGCTCGTTTTGCGTCTGGTCTTGTGCATGCCCTCATTTGAGGTAGGTGCCATCTGCTGAGTTTTCCTTCACGTTTCTTTGGTGCTGTCATCTCCTGACTTCCTGGTTATTTCCTCATATTCACTGGATGAAGTTCAGACTCTCCCACTCCACCCCAAATCTTGCTATGACCTGAAGGAATTCAGTCCCCATGCAGTCCCCGTGTGGCTGGTCTGATATCCTGGCTGGTGCAACTCTGCAGCCCTTCTTCTTTCTTGCGTCTTCAACACCCCAACACCGAGGGCTCCTTTTCCTCAGCCCATGAGCCTGCTCGAGTGTCCTTCACACTTTATGAATTTAAAACAAACAGCAAACAAAATTTTTTTCTTTAGTTGTTCATTCTCAGTGCTAAAGAATTTCGAGGTTCTTTATTGTGCAAAGCCCTCTTGCTCCTAAATGTAATCATTCTCTAGGAGTTTACCCCTGGTCCTCAACAGCTGCTTTTGTTTGGAAGACTCCACCAAATAACTTCAACTCCAGTTTCTTGCTAGAGTGCCAGTAATGCATTTCTGACTGTCCGTTGGACATCTTCCCTTGAATGTTCTGCCAACACCTGAAGTTCATGGTGCCTGAACACAAGCTGAAGGTCTCTCCTCCAAATTTTCTCTCTTCTTGACATCCCGCCATACCCTTGTAGAGGTTCAGGCCATGGAGTTCTTCGACTTCTCCAGGCAGTTCCTCAGACTCCTCTCTTCTTTCTCCTCAATGTCCCTCAGATCATCCATCATTTCCAGTCCCTTTTCACTCCTTCTCTCCAAGTTCAGATGGCTGGGTTGCTGCAGTCATCTCAACTGAGCTATAAGGACATAAATCTGGGCGCCTTGGGGACTCCGTATGACTAATCGACATAAATTCTTCTCCATGGGATCTATCTCCCAGCATTCTGTTTTCCACAGTATATGCCTGCAGGTTTCACGTCTGCCTTGGGGAGATTGTCCAGGATGCTACATGTGGCCACCGTCTCTCCACAGATACCAGCCTTGGGGACTTTGTATGACTGCCAGGAGGCTCTTGGACATGGAGAGTACATTAGTCACATTATATGTATATGTATATTCTCTGGGCTTTTATTTATCCACCAGCCTTTTGACTTAAAGATATTGGTCTAGATTTAATGTGTTATTTTAATAATATTTCTGTTACATTCATCCTCTGTGGGAATTTTTTCATAATTTTGTCTGAAACAAAATTTAGCCCCTTACTTAAAAACTGGGATATTTCAGCCAGGTGTGGTGGTTCACGCCTGTAAAACAAACACTTTGGGAGGCTGAGGTGTGCGGATCACTTGAGCTTAGGAGTTTGAGACTGGCCTGACCAACACGCTGAAACCCTGTCTCTACTAAAAATACAAAAATTAGCAAGGCGTGGTGGCATGCACCTGTAATCCCAGCTACTTGGGAGGCTGAGGTAGGAGAATCACTTGAACCTGGGAGCTGGAGGTTGCAGTGAGCTGAGATCTCGCCACTGCACTCCAACCTGGGTGACAGAACGAGACTCCATTGGTTGGAGGCAGTGGGGAGGGGGGGACGAGAGGAGAAGTGTGGTATTTCAACAGATTTTATTTTACAATTTATATATAAGGTCTGCCAGCTTCTCCCCTAAAGGTCTGTCCCCATACACATTCCCAGTATGAACAGGGTGATCATTATCCTAACATGGATGAGGTGAAATTTTCTCACTTGGCAGATTGTCCGTTGGGGGCACATCAGCTTTTTCTTCCTTTTCACAAACACAGCACACACTCTACACACCATGACCTGCTCCACTCCACACTCTGGGAGTTGTTGTATATGACTAACATCTACCGAGAACCAGATAGGTTGTTGGTTGATTCCTGTCACATTTTTCCTCTCTGTAGCAAACATCTTGCTATTCCTAAGCAGTCATCCTATCTGTTCATAGAGACAACCCTTCCCTTGTAGCGATAACGGTGGCATTCAAAATGTAAAATGCTTTTATTTACATTAAAATTGATTTTCCATTAGCAAAGTGGCCCTTTGCCTACTCAATCAGCATTTCTGTAAACCCCAAATAAGAGCGACTTTATTTAATCTGTTAAATATCCTGTAGCAAGTCTAGGGGATATTGTTCATGTCAGTGAATCAGGATGTCACGCAGCTGCACAAACATACTCGTTCAGCAGGCCTGTTGGCCACAAGTTTAAACTCTGGAATTCTCTGTCAGTGCTTGCAGGCAGATGGAAGTCTTTAGTAGCTTTTCCCTCTGGGAGTTTAAAAATAATGTCTGCCTCTGTTAAAAAAACAAGTTTAAAAATTGATAGTATCAAACTTCTAAAATTAATATTATGATAAATAAGGATTCTGTGCAATCAAATTACTTTAGTCAGTATAAGATATAGGGTACACTCTGCATGCCGCCAGCGTGAAATTAACCATGATGACACTGGGCATTGTTTTAGACAGCAAAACAGTACCTGCCCTAACTCCTTGGATTAGCCCAATAAGTTGTTAGGAGTTGAATTGAGTTATTACTCATTAGGGTTTATCTCTTGCCTTCTCTTAAAATAGAAATCCACTCCCACCCACTACCCTCCTCCCCATTTTTGTACAGGGAATACTTGGGAGGTAAACTACCTGGGTTTAAATCCTGCTTACCAGCTGTGGGATCTTGCTAGTTGCTTGGTCTCTCTCAGCCTCAATTTCCTCATCTATAAAATGGGAATACTAATAGCAACTACTTCGCAGGGTTGTGGTAATGATGAAAGAGGCAGTATTTATAAGGCACTGAGAACTGGTCCTTTTTTTAGCATAATAAAATATCAAGTACTAGAATAGGTCTTAATGTGACCTACAAGACTGATAAACTCAGCACAAAGCAATATGAAGTCAGAATTTTTAAAGTTGGAAAGGAGCCTAGAGATCATTTAACCTAGTCTCCTAATTTCAGCCATGAAAAATTGGGGTCCTTGTTCAAGGTCACAGGGCTGATTAAGTGACAGAGTTAGAACTAGGCTCCAGCTCTCTTCTTGGCTTACAGTTCACCATCCCAGTTGGGTGGTCAAAACCCAGAACAATAACATAGATTTATTGCTTGTCCTGATTGTGCAATGTCTTCTTTGCTTTTTTTTTTTTTTTTTTTTTGAGACAGCAATGCAGTGGCATGATCTTGGCTCACTGCAACCTCCACCTCCCAGGTTCAAGTGATCCTCCTGCCTCAGCCTCCCGAGTAGCTAGGACTACAGGTGCACACCACCACGCCTAGCTAATTTTTTGTATTTTTAGTAGAGATGGGGTTTCACCATGTTGGCCAGGATGGTCTCGATGGTCTCGATCTCCTGACCTCGTGATCCACCCGCCTCGTCCTCCCAAAGTGCTGGGATTACAGGCATGAGCCACGGTGCCGGCCTGCTTTTTTGTTTTTTACAAATAGTCTTACTGCTATTTTAGAGCTACTAGGAGTGTTGCTGGTTCACCATGAGTTTAGCTATCATATGCCAATGGAAACAGCCTGGTAGAGGGGGAAATAAGCCTGGATCAGGAATCAGGTGGCCTAGACTCTTATCTCTGTCACTAGTTAACAATTTGGGAACCCAGATAGCCTTCCTGGCTCCCAGTTTCCTTATATATAGGGCTTTAATATATAGGATAATATGAAAGTACTAAACATGATTGTTGTCCCATGGTGGATAACACGGTAGCCCAGTGCTTTTATAAATTACATTGCTCAGAACTCTGCTGAGTGCTCTAATATGCATTGTAAGAATAGATATACACCTTTTTTTTTTTTTTTTAAACAGAAAATAAACTACATCTCTACCTTTTATCTTGCTTCGGTGAAATTCTAGTTTATCATGGCTTCGGGGCAACATCAAAAGATGGTAGAGAAGTAGATTTGCTTTCCCAGAAACGAAGTAAGGGAAAAAAGTTCCACAGATGAATTTCACAGACATTCAGTGAAAGAAATACAAAAGATCATATTGTGTGATACACTAAATTGAAGTTCAAGAACAGGTAAAACAGGCCAGGCACAGCGGCTCACACCTGTAATCCCAGCACTTTGGGAGGCCCAGGCAGGTGGATCAATTGAATCCAGGAGTTTGAGACCAGCCTGGGCAACATGGTAAAATCCTATCTCTACAAAAAATTCCAAAAAAAAAAAAAAAAAAGGAACAGATAATACAAATCAATGCTGCTGGAAGTCAAAATAGTGGTTATCTGGGGGAATAGAGGTGAGAGGGTTGCTATTGATTTGGAAGAAGCATAAGGAGGCTTTCTGGGGCTTTGAAATGATTGATACTTTGGTCTGAATGGGATTGTAAGTGCAATATCATTTACGTTCTGACTGTATGCTTCGAAAAAATCTTTTTGGAAAATCTCCATAGTATTAATTTTAATGACAGTGGGAACTACTGGTCTTATCCCAACTCCCTTTAGATAACTTTGTAGCTTCTTTCAAGTGATGGGGGAAAGGAAATTGGCAAATTGGGAGGCAAGTATGAATAGCAGGGTTATGAGCAATCTTCCTCCAGGGCTACTAAAATCCTTTCAGTACACTCTAATATAGTAATGTTTTCATATTCTATTCTTTTTCTTTAAATTTAATTTCTTCCTTACATTCTGTTCTTTTACTCTTGGGGATTTAAAAAGATGATGGCTAAATAATTTTTAAAATATTTTAGCCATGATTATTACCTTAATGCTGATTATTTTTAAAGGAACCATCAGCTGATGAAAAGCAATTTTCTTCTGAGCCAAGATCTTTTCTAACTCTAAAATTCTATTGTTTTCAGATTTTTAAGTGACGGAATACGTTTATATATAGAAAGTTCAAAAATAATCTAAAATTTTTAGATTATTTAGATATTTGGATAGTTCCTTTAAAAATTTTTACATTTAACCCTTTCACATGTTGAAGGACATGACTATAAATTTGTTTTAATTTTTTCCCATAAATATGTGTCATATGTCTCTGATGAACATAGTACTGATAATGAGAAAATTTTTCTTGGCATTACTTTAAAAGGTCAGCCAGCCTTGATTTGTTCACTTCATGATAAAGTCCATCATGGGTGTGTGTGTGTGTGTGTGTGTGTGTGGTGGAGGGATGTTTGGAATCTCTTCTCTCTGTGTGGTTACACAGTGACTGTTGTTGAATACCTTCTGATGCGTGCTGGAGCTGGCCCCATTGTCTACCATTTTGCAAGATGTTGAATACTGCTTATCTTATCTGGATCCATTATGTGCTAAAAAATGTTGAAACAGCAATTTAAATGTTCTCTTACTTATAGAATACTGGGAATGGAAGTATTAGTAAAGGGAGAATTTTGAAGAGAAAGATGGTCAAGTCTGAAGCATTTTACTTTCCAAAACTCCTTTCAGCTGAAATCTTTACTGTCGGTAAAAGACAGTAGGCACCGAGGCCCCTTCAAGCCAACTTCCTCACTCCTAAGAAAAAATTTTGATCCTCATTTACCTCCATGATAGCGAATGCCACATTTTAAAATATAAACTTCATTTTAGAATAGTTTTAGATTTGCAGAAAAGTTGAAAAAATGATACAGAGAGATCTTATATCAGCATGATACATTTGTTACAACCGAGGAACAAACACCGATATTATTCCTGTTAACTAAACTCCACAGTTTATTAGGATATCAGTAGTTTTCCCCTAATGTCGTCTTTTTTTGTTCCAGGATGCATTCAGGATGCCATGTTACATGTAGCAGTGGTGTCTCCTTAGGCTCCTCTGGTCTGACAGTTTCTCAGACCTTCCTTGTTTTGAATGACCTTGATAGTTTTGTTTTGGTTTTTGTCTTTTAGATGGTGTCTCGCTCTGTTGCCCAGGCTGGAGTGCAGTGGCACAATCTCAGCTCACCGCAACCTCTGCATCCTGGGTTCAAGTGATTCTCCTGCCTCAGCCTCCCCAGTAGCTGGGACTACATGCACGCACCACCATGCCCGGATAATTTTTTGTATTTTTAGTAGAGATGGGGTTTCACCATGTTAGCCAGGATGGTCTCAATCTCCTGACCTTGTGATCTGCCTGCCTCGGCCTTCCAAAGTGCTGGGATTATAGGCGTGAGCCACCGCACCCAGACTTGTTTTGTTTTTGAGATGAGTCTTGCTTTGTAGCCCAGGCTGGAGTAAAGTGGCGTGATCTCGGCTCACTGCAGCCTCCACTTGCTGGGTTCAGGCTTTTCTCCTGCCTCAGCCTCCCAAGCGCCTGCTACCAAGCCTGGCTAATTTTTGTATTTTTAGTAGAGGTGGAGTTTCACCATGTTGCCCAGGCTGGTCTCGAACTCCTGACCTCGCGTGATCTGCCCACCTCAGCCTTCCAAACTGCTGGGATTACAGGCGTGACCCACCATGCTTGGCCAGACCTTGAAAGTTTTGAGATGTACTGGTCAGGTATTTTAGAAATG
This sequence comes from Theropithecus gelada, assembly GCF_003255815.1. NCBI lineage: Eukaryota > Metazoa > Chordata > Mammalia > Primates > Cercopithecidae > Theropithecus > Theropithecus gelada. The sequence continues at coordinate 168,615,935 of NC_037671.1, forward strand.
TTTCTCAATTTAGTTTTGCCTGATGTTTTCCTTGTAGTTACTACAGCATTGTGGGTTTTGAAGTGCCATTCTCCTTATGTCATATCAAGAGTACATACTGTCAGCACAACTTATCACTGATGATGTGAACCTCGCTCCCTGGCTAAGGTCCTGTTTGTCAGCATCTTCACCATAAAGCCACTCCTTTCTCCTCTCTTTCCATACTGTACTCTTTGGAAGGAAGTCACTATGGATAGCCCACATTTAAGCAGTCAGGAGTTAAGCTCCACTTTCTTGAGAGAGGGTTATGTATATAAATTATTTGGAATTCTGTAAGGATTTATCTCTTCTCCCACATTCATTTATTCATTCAATATTTATCTATATGAGTATGGATTTGTGGATGTTTATTTTATACTTTGGGTTATAATCTAATACTATATTTTTTCTTTGTTGCTGAGATTATTCCAACTTTGGCCTTTGGAAACGTTTGAGTGGGCTCCTGTATCCCTTTAACCTACCCCCTCCCATCAGTTTGCTTTTTGAGCACTTTCTGGGACTACAAGATGTTGCAGGGCTCATCTAGTGTTTTCCATGCCCCAGCTCTAGAAGCAGCCTTTTCTGTAAGGAGGGTGGTGTCTGTCTATTGGAGAATGCTGTTAGAAACCAAGATCTACGTGCTGGACGTGCTCTTTGCTACTGGGGAGTTATTACTTCTAGGCCTTCTGAGAGGACAGAGCTAGCAAATACATGTGTGTAAGTAAACCCATGCATATACACATGTCTATAATTCATTTACTTATCTATCTGTCTACCTGGCCAAGCATGGGTTCATGCAGATGTCTCCAACTCTAATCAGGGCTGCATGGATCATTCTAGCTTTACTCTCTCGCTTATCTGTAACCTCCCTCTCCAGTTGCTTGTCTGTAACCTCTCTCTCCAGTAGTGAGAAACCTGGCTTCCACCATCTGCCATTCTTGTACGTCCTTGTTTGATCTCAATATACATGTTCAGCAGTCTCAGAATTTTTTACCTGCACCCCGTGTGATGCCACACATTTTGATTCTTCTGTTCATTTTCTCTTCTTCTCCACTTGCCATTTATTTTACCCTTAAAAGGAAGAGATTTGACCCAACCCGCTGTAAACTCTGATTAATAAGAGAGTAAGGAACTCCTTTAGACAAAGGAAGGCAAGGATAGCCACTTGACTGCCTTAGAAACCGTGATCCGAGCTCATCTGTGATGGCTTATACCATCAGTTCACCCTAACCAATAGTGGGTTGCTTCTGTGCCCAGATGTTGTACATTCGCCCTTGTTTAATGATAGCAATATATCTTAAGTTATTGAGACTTGAGAGAGAGAAAGAGACCTCATGTAAATGTAGGCAATAAAGTTAAATCTTCCCTAAGCACTCTTCTGATTTTTCTTTGCCATATGTTCTGTGGGTTTTAACGGGGAAAGTGACAGAATTATAATAGAAATATGAAAACTGTAATAGAAATAAAAATATACACAGATAATCTTAATATTGTAAAAACATAACAAAGCACAAAAAAATAACAAAGCCTGGAAACTATATTTTAAGTAAATAAAGTTTGATATGCTTGGTTTTTTTTTTTAACTTTCTTAAAGCATACACAGCAGAGTGTTATCAAAGCATTATTTACCACACACGATTTCCCCTAGTTATTTTTGCTACAATTGGGCTTCAAAAATGCATTCTCATCGACCTTCAGATATTTAAGGGTATTTGGAGAAAAGTTGAGACCATGTTTTTTACCACCTACTTGTTTTCTGCAGGGCGGCTGTCAGTTTGTACGAAATTAGTACCAGGAGTTCTTTTACGGAGATTCTTTTCTAAGTGGTCTTTCAGCTACAACATTTGTGAGTCGTAATACTATGCCACATCTGTCTCAGTTTCTCAGTGCCTGAAATAATTATGTGTGGGGAAAAATTGATATCAAAAATATCATAACCATTAAATAGTATAAACATACAATGAACTCTATTAAGTAGATTCAATTTTTCTAAGAATCCCTATCATTTATTTATCAAATCTCAAAGGGAAGACTATTCAAACCTACAATTTATTTCATATGTATATTAGTCTGTTCTCGCACTGCTGTAAAGAAACACCAGAGACTGGGTAATTTATGTAGAAAAGAGGTTTAATTGGCTCATAGTTCTGCAGGCTAGCTTCTGCTTAGCTTCTGGAAAAGTCTCAGGAAACTTACAATCATGGCACCGAGAGAAGGGGAAGCAGGCATGTCTTATATGGCTGGAGCAGGAGGAAGAGAGAGAGAGAGGTGCTACACACTTTTAAACAACTGGAATTCATGTGATCTCACCCACTATACAGTATCAAGAGAGGACGGTGCTAAACAATTCGTGAGAACTCTGCCGCCATGATCCATACCTCCCACCCTGCTCCACCTCCAATACTGAGGATTACAATTTGACATGAGATTTGGGTAGGGATTCATATCTAAACCCTATCAATATGATAATTATCTAGCCTCGTTTATTTTTGGCTTATATGGTCACATTTGTGCTGGGACTGCCTAATTGATACATTTCTGTTTAAATAAAAAATAAAACCTGTATGTATTTTCTGATTTCTTAGCAATTGGTGGTGCAGGGAAATTCTGTTAGGTGTGGGCTTGTTTCAGTGGGAAGATAGACTGAGCTGTGTCATTTAAAGTGTCTACATTTGATTAGCTAATGACTGTATTTCAAAATATGCTGTGTTTTAAAATGTAGAACTCAAGTGTGAAAAGGTAAGTTCTGATGAATGACAAGTTACTCTTAGTAACATAAAAGTGGACCAAAATTAACATTGAAAGCAATCAGGAAATTTTACCTTTCATCTGGGATTTACCTGGCAATTTGTTTTTATCTGCATATAAATGCAAAATTCACCAGACTTACTGTGAAATAATTTATGGAAAGTTTCAAATGGATTTTAATGGAAAACTGATCCACAAGCAAAATTACAGAAATATCATAGCAATGCCAGTGTCCTGCGTATCTAAAGAAGAGAGTTAATATTCTTCCCATGCTACTCAAAAGCGGGTGACAGTGGTCCTCACATTCATGATTTAAGAGAAGTACAATGGCACATTGGCCAACTGTGCCAACATATGGTTTCTAATTGCAAGTGTGGTTTATGATAGGGGAAAAATAGGCTGTTCTTAATTGCTTCAGAGAGAAAGTAGAATTTTTATGGAGCATCAGGGAACTGGATATGTGGGTTGGGAGAGAAAGATCCCACTATATTGTAAGAAAATGAAAACTAGACATGTAACCACAGAGATGAATTTGAGATGGAAACTTTCATTTTCTATGTTCATAATAATCAGCCCTTTTATATTTTACAACGTTTAAGTTGTTCAAAGTTAAGCCCTTACATGAGAGTTCAGCGGAAAGTCTTCATGAAGAAGTAAAACCATACTCTCAGTTCCCCTCTGGGTTTGCACTCTGGTTCAAGGAGGGAAGTTGGACAGGAGTAGAATTGAAGTAATAAGTATTTTGCTCCTTTACTCTGAATTAGCTTCAAAATCAGTCTGTCTCCTGTATCTCTATCTGTTGTGCTATGGCTGAAAGTAGGGTTAGGAACCACTTTCAGAAGAATCAGTCAGCGCAGGACTTGAATCTCCAATTTTCCCTAGCAATGCGCAGTGTCTGCCCATCTCTGCCCAGATAGTACCTGAAATTACAGTAGACTTCACTAGTGGGAGGAACAGGAGTTATTCCTATTTGTTTGGAAGGAGAACTCATAAGGATTTAGGAATTGATGTCTATTGATTGTCTTTTTTCATTCAGTTTGAGATTCTCCTGGTTCTTAGCGTGTCAAGTGATTTTTGATGGAAACTTGGACATTTTTGTATTATGTTATGTGACTCTAGATCTTGTTTGAAACCTTCTGTTTTAATTGGCATTGTCTGACACCTCTATAGCAGGGGAAGCAGTGGGTGCCACCTTGTCACCCCTACTGGAGGTAAAAAATCCCAGTTCTCCACTTGTCCTCTGTTGACACACTATGTATGTGTGTGGGGTGTCCTTGTTAGTGTTGGGCACAGGGAGAATTTCCGGATCCCCATGTGATCTCCCTTGATATCACAGTTGGAGTGGTCTTGTTCCTAGTGTGCAATGATTTGACCACCTCTGTTTTGGGGGGAGGGGAGAGATACCCAGTTATTGCTGGGAAGAGATGGATGTCAGGGCTTCCTACATGGTCTCCACTGACACTGTGGAAGATGCTTCATTATCAGCCGCCAGGCATAAAGGTGCTAGTTTCCTGCTTGGTCTTCTCTGACTCCACACTAGTGGGGATATTAGGGCTCTTTTTCAGAGCCGCATGAGGGTGGAAATCTAGTAACTCCATTCAGCCTTTGCTAGCATGCATGGTCACAGGTTCTTCCATGGTGCTTGGCTGTAGTAGAGCAGTTATTGTCTAAAAGTTTCTTATTTTGCTACTCTGCCCCTTTCCTGGTTATGTGGCTAGAGAGTGAAGATGCTTGTGGTCTGTGCCCATTGGTGTTTCTGGGTTGCTGGCTTCCATGCTTGTTGGCCTTTAGAGGTTTCTGACTTCTTCAGCTATGAGTCTGGGATATTTGAGGCAAAAAGAAAACCCAGGAATCTCACCACCTTGTTGTTTCTTGGGTTCTGAGGTCCCAGGCTTGTCTACCTTCTCTTGGCCTTACAGAATTTTCTTACATTTATATGTAACATCCATGTGTGTGTGTGTGTGTGTGTGTGTGTGTGTTTTAAGTTTTATTTAGCCAGAGGAATAAGAAAAAGTAAGTTTGGGCTGGGTGTGGTGGCTCAGGCTTATAATCCCAGCACTTTGGGAGGCTGAGATGGGTGGATCACTTGAGGTCAGGAGTTCGAGACCAGCCTGACCAATATGGTGAAACACCGTTTCTACTAAAAATACAAAAATTAGCCGGGCGTGGTGGCATGCACCTGTAGTCAGTCCCAGCTGCTCGGGAGGCTGAGGCAGGAGAATTGCTTGAACCCGGGAGGCGGTGGTTGCAGTGAACTGAGATCATGCCACTGCACTCCAGCTTGGGCGACAGAGCAAGACTCTGTCTCAAAAAGAAAAAGTAAGTCTGTTTTATTTTCTTGGAAGCAGAAGTCCTTGCTGTTCAATTTTTGTTTTTATTTGTTTTACTATTACCAATATTATATTAAGAAAGTTTTAAAAATACAGAGAAGATAAAAGAATTGGTATCATGCCCCATATACGTATCTACAGCTGGATTCAACACTTAACATTTTGCTCTGTTTTACTTTATTGTGCTTTTATCCATCTGCCTATTCCATCTATCTATCCATTTATTATTTTTGATGGACATCAGTACACTTCACCTCTAAACACTTCAGCATACATGTCATTAATTAGACTTCACTGTCTATTTATGCTTTTTTAAAGGTAAATTTTACATAAAGTGAAATGCAAGAAATTGTAAATTCCATTTAATGAGTTTTGGGTCATCTAACCATTGCTGAGATAATTTCCATCACCCCTATATGTTCCTTCAAGTTTCTTCTCAGGTAATTTCTGCCTCCAAGAAGAAACTACTGTTTTGATTTTTCCTTTTTTTTTCTTTTTTTTGCCATAATTTCAAGTGCTGTTTTATTGATGGAATAATATTATAGTTCATCCATTCTGGCCTGCTTCCAGTTCTTTGCCATTAAAATTTGATAGTTGGTGTAACATAAGTCATTGCTATCTTCCATCAGCCTAGAACACAGTGCAAGCAAGGCAACTTAAGATTTTGTGCATTTCTTCTGATAAATAAAATAGTGAAGACATACAAAAGCATGTTTTTATCACACACAGTACCCAAATTTTCCACATATTTCTTGTGGTTAGTGTAGTTATCAGTTTCTTTGAAGCTCAAAACCTTTTTTGTAATAAAAGCAAAAGATAGTTTTAGCATTGTAAAAATAGAATTTAGCTTCCTGGCACCAAATTTTATTTTGTGAAAGAGAAACCATGATTTTAACTACACCATAACAGTAATATTCATTACTAAGAATGTCAAACTAGTCTCTGAAGGAACATCCTATTTCGGAAATACTTAGAATACTCTATTCCTGTACAAAATATTGATAGGGTTGTTGCAGATGGATTTAGCTGTGTTGCAGACACTCATTTGGCCCCATCTATAATGTAAGTCTCTTGTTTCTAGTCTGTTTCCCCAGAATGATTTTCTAAGTTGGCTGTAATTTCTGATTGACTGGTTTACTGATTGATATGAGGGAAGTCCTACCAGCTGTGAAATGGGACAAGTAAACTTTATGTGAGATTCCAATTAGAGTGGATGTGCTTACCGTTAACAGCCCAGGAACCAATCGATGATGTTGTTTTATTAAAACCTTTTTTACAACCTTTCTCTGTCTATATCTTTCTTTATACAGTTGATGGACTGGACAAAGCTTCTATAGCAAACTCAGATGGCCCCACAGCAGGTTCCCAAACACCTCCCTTCAAGAGAAAGGGGAAACTATCCACCATTGGTAAAATCTTTAAGCCTTGGAAATGGAGGAAAAAGAAGACCAGCGACAAATTTAGAGAAACCTCAGCAGGTATGAGTATCATAACTTGTTAGAAGATGGGATAAATCGTAAAATGGTTTAAAAGGTAGAAAATTATGTATTACAGTGTGTTTTTTCCCAGAAAAAATTTAATCCATATTTGAAATGAATTTTTTTATTTTATGGATGAAACAACTTAAGAGTTCTGATTTGCCTTCTTTTTGTACTGACCTTAACTTTCTAATATATTCTCATTTAAAAATATATATTTGTAAATTTATATAAAAAATGGATGGGTGAGGCAAGGGAGTGAAACAGTAGAAAATGATAAGTGGAAATCCTATTCATCAACATTATGATGGCAGGTATCCATTTTTATATACACATGATGTTACATATATATTTAACTAGTTAGACTGTACTATTTATATTAATATATACATATTTAACTAGTAGACTATACTACTATACATGTAACATTATTTAACTAGTAGTACAGTCTTGTTTATTAATTAAAACTTTTTTTAAAAATGTCTTTTTTGATATATTTATTCTTTAGGAAAGATTAAGTGGCTATATGAAAGAAAAATTTTGTTATATTTGATTTTAGATTTCTATCATATCCTTAGGACAAATAAATGGTCTCTGTCTTAAGAGAGTAGAGGCATAACCCTATTGGTGTGAAAATGTTTGGTTGTTAATTTAGTTTGTAGATTTGTTAAACCTTAAGGAGTTACGTTGCTTAGTGCCTTTCATCTCGACTCATGGACGAAGTTGGCTTTAAATCTCAGGCCAGAATTCAGCCCAATTTAAACAAGTGCCAGTGTGAGTGTACTGTGTCTATTATAGAAAAGTGTTTAGTAAGTTCAACGTTCCCCATGCTTACTGTCCAAGGCAATGCCTTCATCAGAATTCCTCGTTGTACACAGTCTAATATTGTTAGTGGATGTACAGGGACACAGAGCATATCTTATTGGTCTGTACTAAGATAAGAGCTAGGGTTTTGTTCTAGAGCTGTGAAATGAAATTAAAAATACCACACGCAATGCAAGGATATGGAATAGGAGCATCAAAGCTCCCCAAAGAAAATTGTTTCAGATGCATTTGCAGCTATATAGTTTGTTTGAGCATTTTATATTTAACAAGAAATAATGATAAGCTACCTGGAATTTGCTTCAAAATAATCCTGGAGGAGGGTGAGGTAGGTAAGCTTAAGATAAAGGAAGACTGGCAATGGGTTGTTTAAGCTGGGCAGTGGGTCCATGGTGGTTATTATTCTCATTTCTCTGCTTATAAATATTGGAAAATTTCTGTAATAAGAAGATAGAGAAAGAAGAGAAACTTGGCTTAGGGGAAAATAATGCTGGTTTGATTATTGGGTGCTCTTCAGTACCTAAGTGGCTTTCTGGGTTAGGAGGTGGTGAGAGGTGAGGGACAGGGTGCTGTGCTGTGTGAGGACACCTGGCTGGGCGACTTTGAACAGGGGCGATCAGCCTCAGTTTTCTCCTGATTTCCTGCACAATCAGGGAGTTGAATGTGCTGAACTCGGAGGTGCTTCAGTTCTAGATTCTGTTATTGGTCCCCAGAGACACCCTTACACCTTTGACTCCTTCCCGTCCCTGGCTGGGCATCTTGTTCTCCTGTTTTTTGGTCATGGAAGAAACCTCACTGGCCTTCTTCAAGTGCCTCCCTCTCACATGTGCTTAAGCATTGGGAGAATCCAGCTCTTCACGTTACCAAGACTACCCAAGATGGGAGCAGGGCTCCAGATGTAAGGTACGAAAACGAACATAAGTTACAAAACGGTGTATCGTATGTTAGTTTTTTTTTCACATTGGAGAAAGATGTCATATCTAGAGGAAAACAGATATATTCAGTTGGTACAAAAGTAATTGTGATTTTTGCCATTACTTTTAGTGGCAAAAAACTGCAATTACTTTTGCACAAAACTAGTATTTGGATATAACCAAGAGAAAGTTATTTTCTTCTTTAAAAAATTATCTCAAGCAGTGGAATCGAGCTGTTTGGATATGATCAGGGCTGTTGGCTGTCTGATAATCAATGAAGTACACCTTAGGCAAGACCCACCATATCTTGAGATAAAAAAGAAAGTTCATTTCTTCCAAGAAAAGTAAGTCTTCTATGTTTGTCCTTCTCTTAAACTCCTGGGTTGGTATTCACATGGATATGAACCTTATTGTGTTCTGCCGCACAGTGATAAATACCACTTTTCCTAGAATACGTTTCTGTTACAGGAGTTCTTAATTGGTAGTAGACAGGATGGAACACTAATTTATTAATGCATTGTAATAACATGTTTACTGTTGTAACTGGAGGTAAGAAGTGTCCCATTCGTAGCCTGTCTTAGTGGTCCTTGAGTCAGTTGTATTTTGGAATGTTCATTCTATGTCCAAAGGACATCATGCCCTATAAGGCAGGCTGGGCTTATGCCCCAGCTTCCAGTTCTTTAGCCTTGTTTTAAAGCAGAAAGTTTCCAATATCTTCGACTCTGATTTAGGCTGTTCAGTGTCTGGCTCTTAGATTCTAGGACAGGAGAACAGGCCTCTTTTCCATCCACTTCCCCCAGATACCCCTCTTCATTGCTTTTCTTCTCCTGCATGAGAGGTCCCAGCTAAGCTCTAGGTTCTTCTATCCCTTCCCTATATTTAGAACTCAAAATGGCACTTACACCTTTTTTTTCCCCTACATAATCATTTTTTCCCATTTTGATTTGATTTGATTTGATTTGATTTGGTGGGAGGTGAGGATATAAACATCCTTCCTTTGGATTTTTATATATGCTTATATCTCCCCAAAGGTAAGAGGACAAACGCCCTGTCTAAATAAACACAGTTGTTCCTCTAACTTCTCATAGTGTATTACCATCAAGACCAAACTTACTGAAAATCTAACCTATTTCTGCTGCCTCTACTTTCTTCCCACGTTCTCATTCCTTTTCCCACTGCAATCTGTCTCTGTGTTCTGTATTCACCGAGGTTACTCCAAGTCTCCTAACCATTAAATTTAGTGTCATTCTCTTATTTTCATTCATTTCAACCTCTACAACATTTGCTGTCACTGAATAATCAGTCCTGCCTTAATTTCCAAAATACCTCTTCCTTAACTTACAAAAGCTACCATTATCTTGTTTGTCTTTCACTTCTCTTTCTCTTTTTTGCCTTTTCTCTTCATCTTCTCATCTCCCCTAACCCTCTGAGGGAAGGTTGCTATGTGCCTTAGCCCTTCTGTTGCTTTGAATGTGCCCTTCTTTCCCATACCCACATCCCTCAAACTGGCCCAGCCTCCAGCCAATGCCCACGCACATCTACCCAAGCATCTGATGGGTAGCACTACCTGAGAACAACATGTTAACTCAAAATCCATTCATACAGTCTATATGTATTTCCATGGAAAACATGCTAGCTGCCAGGCACTGTTCTGGAAGCCTGGTATTCTGCAGTCAATAAGCAAGTGAGGTTCCTGCCCTCATGTAGCTTTCATTCTAGACAGGTGAGGTACTAATAAATGCTATGATGGACACAGGGAGTGAAGGAAGAGGGAGTGGAAAAGTACTATGTATAAATGCATTCCAACCAAAACAGATTCCCTGCCAACCCCAGCAATCCTTATTACTGTAAACATGGCTTCCTTTGGCATCCAGACTTTGAACCATGGAGTTCTTTGACTCTTCCTGCTCTCACCATCTTCTACATTCTATCAGTTCCTAAAACGTTTGATTTATTTTCTCCTTATGCAAAGTCTTTAACATCAGCCTATCCTGTCAATTCCTGTTGTCTAGTCCTGTCACCTAATGTCTCAATTAGTGCAACATAGCTTTTTTGCTATGCTTATTTGCAGCTAGCTATAGAAATCTGTAGGCCACTAGAGAAGACAGGGAGAGGCAGGGTTCTGGCAGCAAACCTACCTATGAGGGGAACCTGACCTAGCTGGTGAGGCTGACAGAGGAGGTTTGAAATGTCACAGGCTGTCAGGAACCCAAGTGATCAAGATAATAACCTTATAAGTATCAAGCCAGGCAAATAGAGTGATGAGTATTTCACCACAAAGTGGCACAGGTTCCAACAGGTAGGGTAAATCTCAGAGCATCCAGGTGAGTGATATTAGAAGATTCAGGCAGGCCTCAGTAACCAGGGTGTTCTTTTCTCAGGTAGGAGTATTTAGGTGGGGCAGATGGTGTCTGGTGTGGGAATCAGAAAGACTTGAACAGGGCCCTAGTCACCCAGGCTGGCATGCAGTAGTGCTATCACAGCTCACTGCAGCCTCAATCTCCCGGCTTCAAGCAATTCTCCCGCCTCAGCCTCCCAAGCAGCTGGGACCACAGGCACACGCCACGATGCCCAGCTAATTTTTGTACTTTTGTACTGTACTTTTAGTAGAGATGGGTGTTTGCCATGTTGCCCGGGCTGGTCTCAAACTCCTGGGCTCAAGCAATCTGCCCACCTCAGCTTCCCAAAGTGCTGAGAGTACAGGCGTGAGCCACCGCGCTCAGCCTACGGCCCTATCCTTTTTTAAAGAACAAGGAAATAGAGCTGATAACTAGGACAGAAACTTACCAAAGGACTCGGGACAGAAACTTGCTATATAAAGTGGAACACAGGGAATGGATTTAGAGGAGGAGTCCCTAAGATCCTAAGCCTGTGGTGCTGGAGTTACTGTTGCTAGAAATGACATAGCCCAAGAGCTGGGTGAGCAGGGAGATGAGGGCTCCCTCTGGTCAGCAGCAGTAGCCCAGCATGTGTGGATCTGGGGACATAGGTGGGCAGATCACCCATCTCCCCTTTTGCCCCCCCCCCCCCCCAGATCCTCTTGGATATCACCATCAGGAAACGTTCCTCAGATGGGACTTTGCTCCTGTCACTTCTTGCTCAAAAAGTGTGACTGGGTCCGCATTGCTTCTTCAGTGAAATCCAGGCTTCTCAGCTCTTCTCAGTTTAACCCAAACTGACATTTTCTTTTCAAGTCGTCCATAGCCTTTGGACTTCAGTCATGCTGGGTCACTGGCTCAGCATGCCCCAAGCCTTCTTGGTCCCCTGGCTTTTTTTCTTGCTCTTTCCTGTTCCTCTGAGCACCTCCTTCCTCCAGCTATACCTATTGAAATGCTACCAGTCATTCAAGGGTCAGTAACATGTCTCTTCCTCCTGCAGATATTCTTGACTTTGATTCAGCACCAGCTGATGGTAGCCACCCCTCCTTTGCCTGTACTCCTGTTAGGACATGTTTATTTTAACTTGTTTTCTTGTTTAAGTGTCTGTCTTATGCTTCTAATTTACTATGTAAAGTATTTAAGGGCAGAGACTATTACACTCACTTTTGCTGCACTTCACATAGGTTCTTTATGTAATAACTTGCACATGGGATGTAATAAAAAAATATGCCTTGAATTGCTTCTTTATTAAATACCCACTATAGCCAAAAATGCAGTACTGGGTGATGTAGGACTTTTTTCTTTTTTCTTTTTTTTTTTGGGGGCGGGAGGGTCTCATTCTGTCTCCCAGGCTGGAGTGCAGTGGCACAATCACAGCTCACTGCATCCTCAACCTCCCTGGGCTCAGATGATCCTCCCACCTGAGCCTCCCAAATAGCTGAGACTACAGGCACACAGCACCACACTCGGCTAATTTTTGTGTGTTTTGTAGAGACAAGGTTTCACTGTGTTGCCAGACTGTTCTCAAACTCCTGGGCTCAAACAATTCATCCTCCTTGGCCTCCCAAAGTGCTGGGATTACTAGCATGAACCATCACACCCTGCCTATGCTTTAGGACTTTATAAAAGAAATTGAAGATTTTAAAAATTATAAGAAATTAAAATACTAACCAAAACATGTACTTCACAATTACAGCCATGTACCACTATTAAGAAGCCAATAAAATTAGGAAAAATATTTTCCCTGTCTTTTGTCCTTATTTAAAAGTAAGTTATACTCCTATATAAAGAAAATCCAGACAACTTATCTTCAATAAAAAGGAGACTTTTATTTGTGTTGGGAGTAATAGAAAAAGAATGCCTGTCTAGATTTTTAGGTAGTATTGTTGTCAGTGTTAGCATTCTAGGAATCAGACTAAGTTGTAGAGAATCATCTGGTAATATCTTTGATATCCTGAAGGTACTTTGTACTCCCTAATAATAATAATGGCTAATTTTTATTGAATGCTGTTAGGTACCAGGTTCTGCTCCAATAACTGGATTCATATTAACTCACTGAATCATCAGTACAACCTTATGAACTGCAGTCTTTGACGGCTACTATTTTCCCAGTTCTACTGATGAGGAGACTGGGGCTTGCCCAAGAAAACACACCTGGCTCTAGGCAAAGGCAATATTTGAACCTAAGCAATGAAGCCTCATAGCCAGTACTTTCGACCATTCACTAGTTGCATCTCTAAAAGGTGTCTTCCTACCCACATCAGAAAGGACTGATCATAGAAAGGTGGCTCTAATACATCATTTTGCCTCACACACTAGTTTTTGCTGTAAGAAGGATTTTGTCTGAAGAATTACTTTATTTCTACTTGACTGGCCTGCTTTCCACAGTGCACATGTAGAAAAATGGTTGGCAAGGATCAAAATTATGTTTGGTCCTATTAAAGGATAATATTCTCTTGTAACCATAGAGACCTAATGTTGCTATTTGGGATTATTTTCCACATCTAGAAAGTAGGGCAAAGTTAAAGGATTTGCTTAAGGTGATATTTGTTAAGGATTGCTCTGGTTGCATTAATAAATGACAGCATTTTGATTTTACCTATCTTATTCCACTAAAAAGTTGGAAGTGCTTTTTTTTTTTTTTGGAAACAGAGTCTCACTCTATCATCCAAGCTGGAGTGCGTATGATCTTGACTCACTGCAACCTCTGCATCCTGAGTTCAAACGATTCTCCTGCCTCAGCCTCCTGAGTAGCTGGGACTACAGGCGTGTGCCATTACACCCAGCTGATTTTTGTATTTTTAGTAGAGACAGGGTTTCACCATGTTGGCCAGACTGGTCTCGAACTCCTGACCTCAGGTGATCCACCTGCCTTGGCCTCCTAAAGTCCTGGGATTACAGGCGTGAGCCACCGTGCCCGGCCTGGAAGTGCTTTATCATTCACCCTCATGTCATATTGGAGGAAAAGGAAGGAATCTTTCCCTTTTCCCAGTTTACTGTATCGGGGAGAAGTTATGTAACCAGCCAAAGGCCACACAGCACATCTGGACCCACAGAGGGCTTCTTGCTTTGTGTTCGACACTTCTTTTTTTTTTTGAGATGGAGTCTCACTCTGTCCCCAGGCTGGAGTGCAGTAGAGCGATTTCAGCTCACTGCAACCTCCGCCTCCCAGGTTCAAGCAATTCTCCTGCCTCAGCCTCCCGAGTAGCTGGGATTACAGGCACACACCACCACACCTGGCTAATTTTTGTATTTTAGTAGAGACGGGGTTTTACCATGTTGGCCAGGCTGGTCTCAAACTCCTGACCTCAGGTGATTCGCCCACCTCAGCCTCCCAGAGCCCTGGGATTTGCACTTTCAATAATGGTGTGGACACATTGTGATTCTAGGCCTTTACAAACTTTATCTGATAATTTAACTGTTAAAATGCATCCCATTCACGGTTGGTTGTTAATCTTTTTGTTGTTGTTGTTGTTGAGGCAGCATCTCACTGTGTCACCCAAACTGGAGTGGAATGCAGTGCAGTGATCACGGCTCACTGAAGCCTTGACCACCTGGGCTCAAGCAATCCTCTCACCTCAGTCCCCTGAGTCGTTGGGACCACAGGCATGGGCCACCATGCCTGGCTAATTGTTGTGTTATTTGTGGAGATGAGATCTCGCTATGTTGCCCAAGCTGGTCTCAAACTCCTGGTCTCAAGCCATTCTCCCATCCTGGCCTCCCAAAGTGTTGGGATTACAGGCGTGAGCCACAGCACCTGGCTTGGTTGTCAGTCTTGATATCTACTGCCAGCTCCGTGGCTCCTAACGAATTATGAAATTTCATTCTGTACAGTTTTACCAGAAGAGGAGCAGGGTTTAACTATATAATATACGCTTTTTGTTATGGCTTTCTTTCTTCAACTTACATTTGCAAGGCAGATTCTGAGCCACCGGCAAACCAAAAGTCAGAAAGCCAGCCTCATGGAGTTCCAGTTTAGAATGGCGGCCCATATGTTAGTATTTTCTGGTGGATACAGTATCGAGTCCTATTGAGACTGCCTTTCTAAGTTGAAATAATAATGCATTATTGCCTCTGTCTGTAAGCAATCCTTAACTTACATACTGGCAGTGTCTCCAGTACTGCGTTTTTAGATTATTTGGAATTATGGGTATGCTCCCAAACTAATTTACAAAATCGAGTTTAATCCATAATATGCCTGAAGCCTGGGACTATTAATATTTGTTCAAATACAGCCAAACACCATTTATGTTACTATAGTAAAACACTTACGTAATTTTCAATTGAAATTAAGAATTTTTGAGTTGTAAAGGACCTTAGCCGTCTAGTTCGGTCTCTAGGACAGGAATCAATCCTGTCTCCAGCAGCCCTGATAACAGACAGTCATTGAGCTTCTTCCTGAATTCCTTATTCCCAGCTCTAATTGTTGAGGAAGTTTCCTTTTGTCTTGGCCTGAAACAAATTATCTCCAGTCTTTCTAACTAGCCTCTGATGTGTGTGTGTGTGTGTGTTTGTGTATCTCCTAATCACATTGTTACATGATCATCTTTCCATCTTTAAGTTTATTCATCCCTTTATCTGTTGTCAGTTTCAGAGTTTCTCACCATAGAAGCGTACTAGATTGTGTAGGTCACTCAGTTTTTATGGCGTTCCTGGCCCAATGCAGTGTGTGCTAGGGATATGGTCATAAACAAGCCTGACCAGTTCCTTGTGCTCATGGAGTCCACGGGGTGCCTGTGCATCTGGCTGTACTTCACGTGTTCTTAGCTATTTTTTAATCCTAAGCTAAAATGGTGACTTTTCAAAAAATTCTTACTATTACTACTTCACCAACCACATTTCCACTATTTAGAATTAAGTCTAGAATAGAATTTCATCTTATTTAAAGAAGAATTTATCAGTAAGAATTAAGTATCTTGTAAATGTCTAGGGAGCTGGAAGTTCCTATGAAAACTCTCTATCACTTTTCTGCTTATTTAATGTTCTCTTTGTGGAAAATATCACCCAGAGCCTCCTAACGGGGTGATCTGTTTTACTTTTTTATAGCAATATATTTTCTGTTCTTTCCCTGTACCCTCATGTGGATATATGTACACATCACATCCACATTTCTTGGATGCTAGTTTCTCCGAAAGCACTAGAAGTCTCTGGCATTGGTTTTTTCTTTTTCTGTTCTGGCTGCTGTCCTCCATAATGCCTGGTTTTATACCATTATGTGGGTGTTTTCCTCTCTCTTGAATTCAACTTTAAGGTTCTCTTCAATAGGCCAATTCGGTGAGCATCTTCTTGGCATGTCATTTTTTTCCTACATTTTTTATTTTTAATGAATACATAATTGTTGTACATATTTATGGGGCGTATGTGGTATTTTTATATAAGCATTCAGTGTATAATGTTTAAATCAAGGTAATTGAAATATACATCACCTCAAACATTTATCGTTTCTTTTTGTTAGAAATATTCCAGTTCCATTCTTTTAGTTGTTTTGAGATATACAATATTGTTAGCTCTAGTCACCCCATCGTGCTACTGAACACTAGATCTATTCTTTCTATCTAACTGCACATTTGTACCCCTTAACCATCCCTCTTTATTCCTTCCTCCCCACTACCCTTCCCAGCTTCTGGTAACTGACATTCGACTCTATGACCATGAGTTCAGTTTTTTCGTTTTAGCTCCCACATATGAGTGAGAACATCCAACATTTGTCTTTCTGCACCTGGCTTATTTTACTTAACATAATGTCCTTCAGTTCCATCCATGTTGCTACAAATGACAGAATTTTATTGTTTTTATGGCTGAATAGTATTCCATTATGTATATGTACTACGTTTTCTTTACCCATTCATCTATTGATGGACACTTAGTTTGATTCCATGTCTTGGCTATTGTGAATAGTCTGGTATCTCATTCCTATTTTCATGTAATGAACCACATGTCTTGTCAGGCTATTATTTGAATGTTACAGTCCAGAAAATCAGATCTTGTCTTCAACACCATCGGTTGAAATGGCTTTTCGCATTTCTTTATCCAGTCTTTTCATATGCCATGATCTCTAGCCAGAAGAGAAGAGAACCACATGTCACTTTCCATGCCTTCCTGTTTTCCACTCAGGACTTCTGACCAGCTAGACCATCCAGATGGCTTCTGAGGAAGACAATTATCCTTATTTTTAAAAACCAGTAGAGGAGGGTTTGAGGAGTTTTGATGTGCCCTCTTTTATGTCCTAAGAAACACACTACAAGAAGGCAGCATTCTTTCTGATTAGCCAGGCAGGTCTGTGCAAGGCTCTCATCTCTAGCACTGGCACCTCATCAAGAGCTCCTCAGTGACCACTTTTGACTTTTCCTGCTGGGTCTGATGAATCCTCCTTGTCATCCATTCATACAGCAAGTATTCACTGAGCTTCTACCCTATGCCCAGATTCTGTTCTAGAGAAACAAGCTCATGAAGCTGGTATTCCAGGGAAGAAATACCAGGGAAGGCTGTTGTGGGGAAAATCAGAGTGCACGTGGAGATCGAGAATGGCGGGTCAGTGAGAGAAGCGAGACACTGGCTCGGAGTCTCTGATATACCACCCTTCTCTATCTTACCTGCTGCTCCATGCCAGATCTACACAGTACATCAATTCTCCCTCTCCTGTGTATTATCTTTTTTCTCCTATTAACCTCTTGGCAGGACATTTTGGTTTTGTCAAGTGGTTGATCTCTTTGTTCTATTTTCTTCCTCAAAACATTTCTTTTTGTGTGGCTTTCTTAACTGCATAATTCTTGCCTAGACTGGAGTGCAATGGAATGATCTCGGCTCACTGCAGCCTCTGCCTCCCAGCTTCAAGCGATTGTCCTGCCTCAGCCTCCCGAGTAGCTGGGATTACAGGTGTGTGAGACCACACTTGTCTAATTTTTGTTTGTTTGTTTGTGTGTTTGTTGTTGTTTTCAGACAGTCTCACTCTGTTGCCCAGGCTGGACTGCAGTGGCACGATCTCGGCTCACTGCAAGCTCCACCTCCTGGGTTCACACCATTCTCCTGCCTCAGCCTCCGGAGTATCTGGGACTACAGGTACCTGCCACCACGCCTGGCTAATTTTTTTGTATTTTTAGTAGAGATGGGATTTCACCATGTTAGCCAGGATGGTCTTGATCTCCTGACCTAGTGATCCACCCACCTCGGCCTCCCAAAGTGCTGGGAGTACAGGCGTGAGCCACTGTGCCCGGCCTTCCTTTTTTCTTTTTTTGTTTTTGTATTTTTAGTAGAGATTGGATTTCACCATATTGGCCAGGCTTGTCTCAAACTCCTGACCTCAAGTGATCCACCCGCCTCGGCCTCCCAAAGTGCTGGGATTACAGGCATGAGCCACCGCGCCCAGCCTAATTCTTTCATTTTTTTTCTAGAAAACATTAATCTTTTCCAGACTAGAGCAAAGGATGATGCAACCCAACTTCTTTCACCTTCCCTTTTAGTGGGAAAGCTGGTTTATATTTATAGATCGCCTCTTGGTGCTTCTCTCCAAGGAAGAAAAATAGAGGTCCCAGCCACGAGTTTCTGCACAGTCCAGACTATGGGGTGTCAGGGTTACCTTTGGTTGTTTTTGGCAGCCCCTCTTGGAAACTTTTCCTGTAAATAGGCCCTCAACAAACTGGGCCTTTAAAAATGGGGCTTTTTTGTTGAGCCCTGGTTTCTGCCAGCTATGCCAATCCCTTGACCTTTCAGAAAACACAAATAGCTTTTTGACTTTTCCAAAATGTTTTCCTGCCTTTCCTCTCTCTTTCATTGTGGACATGGACCAATGAGCCTATAGTTCACTGGAAGATGTATGTATTCATTCTGACAGCTCCAGTGTGAACTCCTGAGATTCTTCTTAGAAGTAGCTGTGGTGTGGCATATGCGGGAGGCAGATGTAAAAAGGTACCATGAACGAGTTCACTTTCTATGACTGAATATGTGATCATGACCTTCTCCAAAGA
The DNA here is from genome assembly GCF_003255815.1 of Theropithecus gelada. Lineage (NCBI taxonomy): Eukaryota > Metazoa > Chordata > Mammalia > Primates > Cercopithecidae > Theropithecus > Theropithecus gelada. The sequence goes on from NC_037671.1 coordinate 168,634,587, forward strand.
GGTTATCTCTTGGTCATTCACCATGTGGGTGTTTCCTCTTTGTTTTATATGTGTCTGTGTATATGTGTGTATAGTACTAAGAATGTTAATATATGTATAGTTTTGCATAATCGCTACCACAGTCAGGATATGTCAGAGTTCTGTCACTCCCCAAATCTCCTTTGTACTTTTTTTTGTTTTTTGTTTTGAGATACAGTCTTGCTCTGTTGCCCAGGCTTGAGTGCAGTTGCGTAATCTGGGCTCACTGCAACCTCTGCCTCCAGGGTTCAAGCTGTTCTCCTGCCTCAGCTTCCTGAGTAGCTGGGATTACAGGCACACGCCACCATACCTGGCTAATTTTTGTATTTTTAGTTGAGATGGGGTTTCACCATGTTGGTCAGGATGGTCTTGAACTCGTGATCCTGTGATCTGCCCACCTTGGCCTCCCAAAGTGCTGGGATGGATGTGCTGTCTTTTTATAGTCACACCCTATTCTTCACCCCTTCCCCCAACTCCTAACCTCTGGCAACTACTGGTCTGTTCTTCACCATAGTTTTGTTGTTTCAAGAATGTCATATAAATGGAATCATTCAGTGTGAAATCTTTGGAGACTGGTTTCTTCCACTTTGCAGAGTGACTCATGAGAGCTTCATCCAGGCTGTTGCGTGTATTAATCATTCCATTTTTTGTTGAATAGTATTTCATGGAATAGATGTACCACAGTTTGTTTATCCATACATGAAAGGCACATGGGTTGTTTCTAATTTGGGGTAATTCTAAATAAAACTGCTATAAACATTCTTGTGTAAGTTCTTGTGTGAGCAAAAGCCTTCATTTCTCTGGGGAAAATATGTAGGAATGGGATTTAGGGGTCATATGTTAAATGTGTGTTTAACTTTATAAGCAAATGCCAAACAGTTTTCCAGAGTTATGCATTCCTACAAGTAGTGGAGAAAAGTTTCAGTTGCTCCACATCCTTGTCAACACTTGGTATTGTCATTATTTTTTGTTGTTATGGCAAAAACATTTATCATAAAATTCACCATCTTAACCATTTTTAAATGTGCAGTTCAGTAGTGTTCAATATATTTACATTGTTCTGTAAATAGATCTCCAGAACTTTTTCATCTTGCAGAACTGAAACTCTATACCTATTAGACAACTTCCTTTTTGCCCCCTAGTAACCCACCGTTCTACTTTCTATAACTATGAATTTGACACCTTTGGATCCCTCATATAAGTGGACTCAGATAGTGTTTATCTTTATGTGATTAGTTTATTTCACCTAGCATAATGTCCTCAAGGTTCATCCATGCTGTAGCATGTGACAAGATTTACTTTTTTCAAAGACTGTGTAGTATACTACATTGTTTAAATCCATTCATTGGTCAGTGGACATTTGGACTGCATCCCCCTCTTGGCTATTGTGGATATTGCTGCTTTGAACATAGGTGTGCTGTAATTAGTTTTATGTTAACCATTCTAGTAAGTATGTAGCGGTATTTTGTCCTGGTTTTAATTTGCATTTCCCTAATGGGCTAATGATGTTGAACTTTTTTATTGATGCATAATATTTGTGTATATTTATAGGGCACATGTGATATTTTGTTCCATGCATATACTGTGTCATGATCAAGTCAGGGTATTTAGGATATCTATCACCTCAAACATTTATCATTTCTACCATTGGGGACATTTCAAATCCTTTCTTCTAGCTATTTTGTAATATACAATACATTGTTGCAATTGCAGTCACCCTACCATGCTATTAAATATTAGAACTTATTTCTTCTATGTAACTGTATGTTTGTACCTATTAATCTGCCTCTCTTTATTCCCTCCCCCACTGACGCCCACACACCGTTTGCAGCCTCTTGTAACTGTCATTCTACTCTCTACTTCTATAAGATCAACTTTTTTTAACTCCCACCTGTGAGTGAGAACATGTATTTGTCTTCCTGTGCCTGGATTATTTTACTTAACATAATTTCTTCCACTTGTATGTATGTTGCTGCAAATGACAGGATTTTTTTTTTTTTATGGCCAAACAGCATTCCATTGTGTTTATATAATCATATTTTCTTTATCCATTCATCTTTGATGGACACATAGGTTGATTGCATATCTTGACCATTGTTAACAGTGCTACAATATACATGGGCATGCAGGTATCCTTTTGATATATTGAGTTCCATTTTTGGGGGGTGAGTACCTGGTAGCAGAATTGCTGGATCATATGGTGGCTCTATTTTTATTTTTTTTGAGAAACCTCCATACTGTTTTCTGTAATGACTGTACTAATATACATTCCTACCAACACTGTGTAAGAGTTCCCATTTCTCTGAATCCTCACCAACATCTGTCATTTTTTGTCTTTTTGATACTAGCCATGCTAACTGAAGTAAGATAATATGTCATTGTGGTTTTGATGTGCATTTCCCTGATGATGTCGTCTTGATAACAGCCATGCTGACTGAAGTAAGATAATGTGTCATTATGGTTTTGATTTTCATTTCCCTGATGTTTAGTGGTTTTTTCGTATACCTGTTGCCATTTGTGTGTGTTTTTGAAAAATGTCTATTCCTATCTTTTGCCCACATTTTAACAGGATTATTTGGTGTTTTCTTGTTGAGTTATTTGAGTTCCCTGTACATACCTCAACATATTAAAGCCCTTATATGACAAACCAACAGCTAATATAATGCTGAATGGGGAAAAGTTAAAAGCCTTTCCTCTAAGAACTGGAACAAGACAAGGATGCCCACTTTTACCACTCCTATTGAACTGGAAGTCCTAGCCAGAGCAATTAGGCAAGAGAAAGAAATAAAAGGCATCCAGATTGGAAAAGAGAAAGACAAACTTTGCAGATGACATGATCTTATATCTAGAAACTCTTAGATCTGATAAACAAATTCAGTAAAGTTACAAGATACAAAATCAACATAAAAATCAGTGGTGCCTCTTTTCTTTCTTTCCTTTTTTTTTTTTTTTTTTTTTTGAGACAGGGTGTTACTCTGTCACTTAGGTTGGAGTGCTGCATAGATGCTTACTGCAGCATCTACCTCCGGGGCTCAGGTGATCCTCCCACCTCAGCCTCCTGAGTAGCTGGGACTACAGGAGCACATCACCACACCTGGCTAGTTTTTTATATTTTTTTTTTTTGTAGAGACAGGGTTTCACCATGTTACCCAAGCTGGTTTCAAACTCCTGGGCTCAAGTGATCCACCAGTCTCATGACATTTTTCACAGACATAGAAAAATTTGTATGGAACTAAAATAGAGCCCAAACAGCCAAAGCAATCCTGAGCAAAAAGAAGAAAGCTGGAAGCATCATAGTACCTGACTTCAAAATATATTACAAGGCTATGGTAACCAAAACAGCGTGGTATTTGTATAAAAACAGACACATAGACCAATGGAATAGAATGGAGAACCCAGAAATAAATCTACATATTTACAGCCAACTGATTTTTGACAAAGGTGCCAAGAATATAGATTAGGGAAAGAACATCCTCTTCAATAAATGGTGCTGGAAAAAGTGAATATCCAAACACAAAAGAAAGAAAATAGACACCTATGTCTCACAGTGTATAAAAATCAATGCAAAATGGATTAAAGACTTAAACAGAAGACCTAAAACTATGAAACTACTAGAAGAAAACATAGGGGAAACAATCTAAAACATCAGTCTAGGCAAAGATTTTATGTCTAAGACCTCAAAAGTACAGGCAACAAAACAAAAAAGGACAAATTTGACTATATTAAACTACTAATAAAAAGTTTCTACTCAGCAAAGGAAACAGTCAACAGAGTGAAGAGACAGTCTGTGGAATGGGAGAAAATATTTGCAAAATATCCAAGAATGAAATTCTTTTCATGTATGTATCTGCCATCCATATATCCTCTTTGATAAAGTTTCTATTCAGGTCTTTTGCCTATTTTTTAATTGGGTTATTTGTTTTCTTACTGGTGAATTTTGAGAGTTCTTTATATATTCTAGATACAAGTTATTTGTTGGATATGTGATTTGCAAATATTTTTTTCCACTCTGTAGATTGTCTTTTGATTCTTATAACAGTACCTTTTGTAGAGGAAAAATTTTTAATTTTGATGAAATCCACCATATCAGCTTCTTTTAAAATAGATTATGCTTTTGGTCTCTTGTCATGCCTAACCCCAGGTCACAAAGATTTTTATCCTATGTTTTCTTCTAAATGTTTTTATAGTTTTATGTTTTACATTTAGATCTATGATCAGTTTTAGGATCATTTTTATGCAAGGGGTGAGGCTGGTTTTGGGTCAAGGCTGTTTTTTTGCATGTAAATGTCTAGTTATTTCAATATCATTTGTTGAAAAGATCATCATTTTTCTATTAAGTTGCCTTTGCACTGTTTTAAAAATCAATAAGCATATATTGTTCTTCCACATACTCTCTTTGGTAAAAGTCTTTTGAAGTCTTTTGATCCATTTTTACTGAGTAGTTTGTTTTCTTAATGTTGAGTTTTGAGAGTGTTATATTTTCTAGGTTCAGTGCCCTTGTCAGATATGTAACTTGGTGATATTTTCTGCCAGGCTCTAGTAGCTTGTCTTTCTGTTCTTGAACAGTGTCTTTTAAGAGCAAAGGCTCTTAAGTACAATTTTTTTTCTCTTTTCAGATCATGCTTTTGGTGTCATGTGTAAGAAATTTCAACAGCATTTGTTGAAACAACTATCATTTCCCCATTGAATTACCTTTACACCTTTGTTCAAAAATTAATCGGCAACATATTTGTGGTCTATTTCCAGACTCACTACTTTATTCTCTTAATCTGTGTCTATTCTTTCACCAATATCACACTATCTTGATTATTATAGCTTTGTAAGTCTGAAAATTAGGTAGTGAGATTTTCTAACCTTATTCTTCATTTAAAATTGTTTTAACTAATCTAGTTTGTTTGGCTTTCATTTAAATTTTAGAACCAACTTGTTTTTATTGTTGAAAAGTTACTGCTGGAGTACTTTTTTTTGGCTAGGATTTTTATTTAAACTGCATTAAATCTATGCTGCAGTTTGGGTAGAATTGATATCTATACCATGTTGAACTTTCTAATTTATGAACTGATATGCCTTTCAATTTGATTAGCTCTTCCATTTTTTTATTAGCATTTTGAAGTTTTTAGAAAACAGTATTACATTTATACCTAAGTATTTGTTTTCTTTATTTTTTAGCGACTGTAAATGATATATATTTTAAAATGTCAATTTCCAGTTGTTTCTTGTATCACGCTACCTTACTAAACTCACTTATCAGTTCTAGTAGTTCTATTGAAAATACCTTAGGATTTTCTACATGGACAATTATATCATCTGTGAATAGGAATCATTTTATTTCTTCCATTCTAACCTGCATGCTTTTTCTTATTTTCTTCCCATTTTTCACCATCTAGGACTTCTACTACAATGGTAAACAGGAGTGGTGAAGGAGACATCCATGCCTTGTTCCTATTCTTAGGGGGAAAGCATTCATTAAGTATGATGTTAGTGTAAGGTGTTTTTTTGTTTGTTTGTTTGAGACGGAGTCTTGCTCTGTCACCCAGGTTGGAGTGCAGTGGCGCGATCTTGGCTCACTGCAACCTCCGCCTCTTGGGTTCAAGCGATTCTCCTGCTTCAACCTCCTGAGTAGCCAGGATTACAGGCACGTGCCACTGTGCCTGGCTGATTTTTGTATTTTTAGTAGAGACGGGGTTTCACTATGTTGGCCAGGCTGGTCTGGAACTCCTGACATCGTGATCCGCCTGCCTCAGCCGTCAAAAGTGCTGAGATTACAGGCGTGAGCCACCGCGCCCGGCCCAGTTGAAGATTTTTATACATGCCCTTTTTTACTAGGTTGAGGAAATTCCTTTTTGTTCCTGACTTTCTAAGAGTATTTATTAGGAATAGATATTGGATTTCTCAAATACTTTTTTTCTGGATCAATTGATATGGTCATTTGGGTTTTTTCTTTAGACCACTATTATGGTTGATTACATTGGCAGATTTTTGAATTTTGAACCAGTTTTTTACATCCTTAGGATAAGCCCCACTGTGTTTTTTTGTTTGTTTGTTTGTTTTTGAGATGGAGTTTCACTCTTGTTGCCCAGGCTGGAGTGCAATGGCACAATCTCGGCTCACAGCAGCCTCCGCCTCCTGGGTTCAAGCGATTCTCCTGCCTCAGCCTTTGGAGTAGCTGAGATTACAGGCATGTGCCACCACGCCCTGCTAATTCTGTATTTTTAGTAGAGATGGGGTTTCTCCATGTTGGTCAGTCTGGTCTCGAACTCCTGACCTCAGGTGATCCACCTGCCTTGGCCTCCCAAAGTGCTGGGATTACAGGCGTGAGCCACCGCGCCCGGCCAGCCCCACTGTGTTGTGGTGTAGTATTCTTTTTATATGTTGCTAGATTTTATTGAATAATATTTTGTTGAGGATTCATGGTATTGGTCTGTAGTGTTCTTGCACCATCTTTGTCTAGGTTTGATATCAGGGCAACACCAACTTTATACAATCAGTTGGCAACTGTTCCCTCCTCTTCTGTTTCTGAAAGAGATTGTGCTGAATTGTTGTTATTTTCTTCTTGAAATGTTTGGTAGAATAAACAGTAAAACATTATGGACCTGAAGATTTCTCTTTCGAAAGGATTTTAAATAGCATATTCAATTTCTTTTGTAGTTATAGGACCATTCAGGTTATTTCTTTTAACTTTGGTAAGTTTAAGCAGGCCCTCTGGTGCTTTGAAATGGAAAAGAAAGTGAAACTTTTCCTTTAGATTTCTTTATGGTTAACCAACTGCCTTATCTCCTTCAATAAAGTCTATGTGCAACTGCTACTTTCTAGGTGAGATCTGGATTATTATATTTCAAATCTCTCCTCTCCCCCAGCATTCTTTAAATTAAATGGCCTTTTTGACATATAATTGATATACCAAACAGTTCACCCATTTAACATGTGCAACTCAATAGGTTTTAGTAATATTCATAAGTTGTGAAACCATCACCACAATCAATTTTAAACATTTCCATCACTCTAGAAAGAAATCCCATACTCACTGGCAGTCATTCCCCATTTCACCAATCTCCCAGCTCTACTTTCTATCTCTGTGGTTTGCCTGTTCTTGATATCTCATATAAATGGAATCAGAAAATACATATATGGTCTTTTATGACTGGTATCTTTCACTTAGGAAGCTTTCATTGGTCATCCATGTTGTAGCGTGTATCAGTACATCATTTCATTATCAAATACTAAACATTCCATTGTATAAATATACCACATTTTGTTTATTCATCAGTTGCTGGACATTGGATTTGTTTCTATTTGTGGCTATCATGAATAATGTTGCTGTGTGCATTTGTATGTAAGTTTTTGTGTACGTATATGTTTTCACTTCTCTTGGTTTCATTTCTCTTGGTTATATACCTAGAAATGGAATTGCTTAGTCATGTGGTAATTCAATGTTTCACATTTTGAGGAACTGCCAGACTGTGTTTCAATGTGGCCACACCACTTTATATTCCTACTAACAGTGTATGAGCATTCTAATTTCTCTACACTCCAGCCAACATTTGTTACTACCTGTCTTTTTTATTATTGCTATCCTGGTGGGTTTGCCCAGCACTTTTGATTCCTCCTTGTCTTTTCTTTTCTGATTTATTTATTTATTTGAGGCAGGGTCTTGCTCATTCACCCGGGCTGGAGTGCAGTGGTGTGATCATTTCTACACAGCCTCTAACTCCTGGGCTCAAAGCAATCCTGCCTCAGCCTCCCAAGTTGCTAGGACTAAAGGCATGCACTACAATACCCAGCTTAATTTTAAAAAATTTGTTTTTCATAGAGATGGAGTCTTGCTCAGTTGCCCAGGCTGGGTGTCCAACTGCCTTCAAGTGATTGTCTTACCTTGACCTCCCAAAGTGCTGGGATTATAGATGTGAGCCATGCCTAGCCTGGTTCCTCCTCTTTTTCAACCTTACTTTTTCCATTTTCCATAGCACATTTTACCATCTAACATTTATAAATTATTTTTATTGTTTATTATCTGACGCCACTTCCTAGTAGATTATAAATTCCATGAGAACAGGGATTTTTGTTTTCTTCTTTGGTGAGATCTCAAAGGAACTTGTATAGTGCCTGGCTTATGTTAAACATTCAGTAAATGTATATTGAATGAACGAATGAATGAATGAATGAATGGCTCTTGATGGACCTTATCCCATCCTATATATGGAGCACTTGCAAGTGAATCTTTTCGATTTGGAAAGTGCCGGATTTAGGGCGAGGGGTAGGGAATGATTTTGCTTGTTTCCAATCCTTCTTTAGTGTTCATATCACTGAGAGTTGCTTTAAACAGCCTCAAGAAACCCTGAAAAGCCCTAATAGACTAAATGAATATTTTACCAATTTAGTGGGTAGGATGGGGAGCTATTCTCTCATGAATGGATACTGACCTTAAGTAACTGTGACTGTTCTGTATGGCAGCATTGCAAAAGTCAATGTGGGAACATCACTGTCAAAAAAGGAAGCGGGGTGGGGGTTGTATTTTAATTCAGCCATTTGTGTTTTTGTGTATTTCACAACAAAACCTAATCAGACCAAATGAATGCTAGAAATTCTGTGGGCAAGAGATATTATATAATAATTTTATTGGCCGGGCTTGGTGGCTCAAGCCTGTAATCCCAGCACTTTGGGAGACTGAGATGGGCGGATCACGAGGTGAGGAGATAGAGACCATCCTGGCTAACCCAGTGAAACCCCGTCCGTCTCTACTAAAAAATACAAAAAAAAACTAGCTGGGCGAGGTGGCGGGCGCCTGTAGTCCCAGCTACTTGGGAGGCTGAAGCAGGAGAATGGCGTAAACCCGGGAGACGGAGCTTGCAGTGAGCTGAGATCTGGCCACTGCACTCCAGCCTGGGCGACAGAGCTAGACTCCGTCTCAAAAATAATAATAATAATAATAATAATTTTATTATGCATGCTTTAAAAAAAATCTTCTATTATTTTCCTAAAGGTATATAATTGTGTTAAAACAGATTTCCTCTATGTGCTCTAAATATAAAGGAGACTAATTTTTTCTCTCCTTTTTTTCTCCCAGTAGAATGGATTTTTTTCTTGGTTCAATCTTTTTATACGTAGGTGGATGGAAAGACTCATTATGGCCCATCTTTTTATTCGTGGATCATTTATTATTAATTATAGGTCTATTCTAGTGGTAAAATCCATTTATGGGAAAGAGTAAAAGAATATGAGTGCTAACTTTTTGTGCATTTGTCATAATTGAAGTTAGTGGTTTTGTAAATATGGGCTCCTTCCACCATGGGTTTAGAATAGCCCAGCTGCACAATAAAGAGCCTAACCATCAGGGCCTACCTCTTACAGATCAATAAAACCATGAAATCTTTTTTTATAAATGGAGTTGAGGAGTCTCCCTTGCTTCCTGTACATTCTGGAAAGTGGGATACTGTGTTTAATCCAAGCCGAGCTCTGGATTTAAATGGGTTGCACCACAGACCTGACTAGTATCTCAAGCCTCCTGTCTTTTCCAGGGGGAGTTAGGCTTTTCTAGTGAATTCAGATAAGCAAGGCATTTTCACTGAGCATTCTGTGAAAACATTCTCAAATGAGACATGGATGCTACTGATTTTGCTGATTTCTGATTACAAATGACACATTTTTAAAATCACACGCATTAGGATGAATTGCAGAATTGTTAACTTGCTTTCCCTTTTTTCTTCATCACATTTGATTCCTAAGGAGGATGTGGAGAAAAGGAACACTGTTCCCACCCACATCTTAATTAAATAAGGCCTCCATTGGGTTGAGACAAAGTGGGTTTGTATTGCTTTAAGAGAGGATCCGATTGTTTATATCCCTTGCTTGGGTGGATAATTTCCTAATTTCATTTTCCTTTGGAGTGGTGCCACTTTAAACACTTTTAAAGGTACTACAGAAGCCCTTCTGGCCTGGGTCAGAGAATTCATGTCAGGAAAGTCCATTATTTTATTTCCTTTGCATATTATTTCCCTTTGTGGTTTTGTTTTGTCTTTTTCATCCTGTGATACGAATCTGGTACTTATCACTGAGGGTTAAGTCCTGGAAAGTGACTGTTTTTTGGCTTACATATTTTCCCGATTTGTTTCTCACTTAGAATATAAGATGCAATCTTAATTTTTACTTCTTTTGTGTTAGGTGTTTGCTCATCTAGACTTATAACACTTTTTGTCCGAAGATTTCTCCAACTGATTCCCAAGCCTACACTCTAACTTTTGAAACTGGTACTTACAAAGTTTCCTTTATTCCAAAGTATAAGTGTTTACTTAGTACCTATAAGACAGGGTATAAGAGGCTACCTACAAAAATACAAGATAATAAAAAACATGATTGTAAAGAAGACTAGATATTAGAAAATTATTAGAAAACTCATGCATTATCATGATGAAAATTCTTTCTCATCTATTTTTCATTTCAGCATTTATAGAAATCTATAGTCCAATAATATTTTACAATTTGATTTTTTAAAAAAATCCATAACGTAAATTTACCATCTTAGCCATTTTAGGCTTACAGTTCAGTAGTGTTAAGTGTATTCACATCGTTGTACAACAGACCTCCAGAACCTTTTCATCTTGCAAAATGGAGACTCTGTGCCCGTTCAACAACTTCCCATTTCCACCCCCTACACTTACCCTCTGTAATGTTTTTTAAAAAAAACCTTAGATGAATCAAATGCAAAACATTACTGACTTCAATTAAAGTTTAATCACCTGTGTTAAATAAGATAGTGATATATTGCTGGCATATGGTAGTCTTTTCTTTTTTCCGAGTGTTTCATTTCAATTCAATGCTAAAAAGTTCAAATTAGTTACTACCCCATGAGGCTTGAAAATGTTCCCTTTGGGTAATTTGGGTAATTTCTGTAGGTGTAGCATTGCGAAGTAAAGTGTTGTTTTTTTTTTTTTAAATAAAAGTTTAAAACATATATTTCTATTACTCATTTGAATTTTTACTTATAATTAAACTTAATATAGAAAAAGATATGTGGGTATTAATAATAATGATAAATAACTCATTGAGTTTTTACTACGTGTCAGGTACTGTTTTAATTAATTATTTAATAAATTTTTATAGACAGGTTCTCTCTCTGTCACCCAGGCGGGAGTGCACTGGCACGATCGTAACTCACTGTAACCTCTAACTCCTGGGTACAAGCAATTCTCCTGCCTCGTGCAGATAATTGTTTAATTTTTTGTCGAAATGGAGTCTCACTGTGTTGCTCAGCCTGTGATACTGTTTTAAATGCCTGTAATCTTCCCAGTTACCCTATGATGCAGATTACTGTTATAATCTCACTTTTACTCATGAGTAAACTAGCAAGGCACAGAAAAGTTAGGTAACTCACCCTAAGTTCCAGGCCTTTTGCAAAGCATAGCCAGTATTTAATCCTCAGAACCTTGCATTGAGTTTTCATTCTTAACCCCTCTACTATGCTGCCTTCTAGGTCAATAAGCATGTGAAAGTGAAAATATTGGTGGATTATTATCAAGGAATATACAAACATATACAGGAGAAATGGAAAGTAGAGGAGAAAAAACTCCAATTTCTTTGGTCTGTAATTTATGTCAAAACCTTTAAAAGTTTTTTTTTTTTTTTTTTTTTTTTGACACAGAGTCTCACTCTGTCGCCCAGGCTGGAGTGCAGTGGTGTGATTTCGGCTCACTGCAAGCTCTGCCTCCCGAGTTCATGCCATTCTCCTACCTCAGCCTCCCGAGTAGCTGGGACTACAGGCACCTGCCACCATGCCCGGCTATTTTTTTTTTTTTTTTAATTTTTAGTAGAGATGAGTTTCACCATGTTAGCCAGGATGGCCTCGATTTCCTGACTTCGTGATCCGCCCGCCTCGGCCTCCCAAAGTGCTGGGATTACAGGCGTGAGCCACTGCGCCTGGCCTGCAAGATATTTTAATCATCCTAATGTCTATTCATGCTAGGTTTTAGTGCATATATTTTCACATGTGGAAACAAAGGCTCAGAGAAGTTGGGGAGTTTGCCTGTGATCACCTACTAATAACTTGCAGGGTCTGGATTTGAACACAAAGGTATATTCTTAAAAGGACTGGAATATATCCTATATAAAAGTATTATATAGAACTCTATTATATATAATGTAATATAACATCGTGAACTTCTATATAAATATTGTATAGGAATAATATTTATGTTATACCTTTCTGTAAATATTATGCAAGAATGCTTCTACACATAATATATTTTAGACCACTTAAGAATTACATACATTATATATATGTCTATATGGTATACAGCAGTCTATTCTTTTTAAAGTAAATCTTATTATTATTATTTTTTTAGAGTGATGGGGGGGTCTCACTATTTTGCCCAGGGTGGTCTCGAACTCCGGGCTCAAGAGATCCTCCTGTCTTGGCCTCTGAAAACTTTGGGATTACAGGTGTGAGCTGCCACACCCAGCCCAGTCTATTCTAATCTATTGTATAAAATATATAGTATATATGAAGAGGAATATATTCTTCCTTCTACACTTTTAGCCTTTCAAAACTTCAAGAAGGATGAGAACCTGGTATTACCCTAGTAATCAGAATATTTGAAACATGGAGTGGCAAGGGGGGATTACTGAAAGAGAGGGTAATGTCTAAGAACAAACTTAGCTTTGCTATCAAACCTTAAGTGTTACAGTTTCAGCTACAGTGAAAAGTTACGTTTCCCCAAACCCAATTTTTGTGTTTATCTTAGAAAATGAAAACTTTAGTTGAAATTACCCATTTTCCTACCACTGCAGGGTTGGGCAGGAATCAGGTGTAGTTTATCTCTCCTGCTTTAGTTTAGGCCTGGACCAGTTTTCCCAAAGGAATACTGTTCTTTACAAATACTGTGCTCTCTATTGTGCAGGCAAGATGGTAGGTAGTGGAGAGAATGTGAAGAATGCTCCAGAAAATAAACTTTTTAATCATCTTAAGAAACCTGGTCTGATTGGATATGTATAATGAAAGTAATAAACATGGATTTGGGGAAATTTCTACTCAAATCTTCTTATAACTTACACTGGTTATCCCCACCTACCTGAGTTGGTGATGTTTTATTATGTATTGTTCATGGCTCAACTCAATAAAAAATAGGCTTTTAAAGATGATACATTTTTACACTGCCAGGCGCGGTGGCTCATGCCTGTAATCCCAGCACTTTGGGAGGCTGAGGCAGGCAGATCACAAGGTCAGGAGTTTGAGACCAGCCTGACCAACATGGTGAAACCCTGTCTCTACTAAAAATACAAAAATTAGCTGGGCATGGTGGCGGGCACCTGTAATCCCAGCTACTCAGGAGGCTGAGACAGGAGAATCACTTGAACCTGGGAGGTGGAGGTTGCAGTGAGCTGAGATCATGCCACTGCACTCAAGCCTGGGCGACAGAGGGAGACTCCATCTCAAAAAAAAAAAAAAAAGATTACACATTTTTTTTCATGACCCCTCTGAAAAGACCAGCCTAAGATAAGAAGAATTTCAGCCACCTTTTTCCCAGGGCAATAGAATTAGGTCTTTAAATGAGTTGGGACCAGTGCAGTGACTTATGCCTGTAATCCTAGCACTTTGGGAGGCCAAGGCAGATGGATCACTTGAGCTCACAATCAGCCTGGGCAAGATGACAAAACCCCATCTCTTAAAAAAAAAATACAAAAATTAGCTGGACATGTGGTGCATGCCTGTAGTCCCAGCTACTTGAGAGGCTAAGGTGAGAGGAAGGCTTGAGCCCGGGAGGCGGAGGCTGCAGCAGTGAGCTGAGATCCCGCAACTGCACTCCAGCCTGGGTGATAGAGCGGACCTTGTCTCAAAAAGAGAAAAAAGAAAAGAAAAAAAAATTAAATGAATGGGAATGTCTTCATTTAGGATACTTTAGTGTCACTAAGATTTCTTTTCTATCTAATCTTGCTTGCTGTTGACTGCTGAAAAGAGATGTTATCCCATCTTGATCAAAGGTGTTGAATCCCTGAAATGTGTAGATTGACAGCAGATCATGGAGAAGGGTATTAGAAGTTCTGGCTCTCTGGAGCTTCTCTTCCAATGGCTGTTGTTTCTGATCTTTTAGTTTGAAAAGCTTCATTACTACTTATTTATTTATTTATTTATTTATTTTTGAGACGGAGTCTCACTCTGTCCCCAGGCTGGAGTGCAGTGGCACAGTCTCCGCTCACTGCAACCTCTGCCTCCCGGGTTCAAGCAATTCTCCTGCCTCAGGCTCTAGAGTAGCTGGGACTACAGGCGTGCACCACCACGCCCATCTAATTTTTGTATCTTTAGTAGAGACAGGGTTTCACCATGTTTGCCAGGATGGTCTCGATCTCCTGATCTCATGATCCACCCGCCTCGGCCTCCAAAGTGCTGGGATTATAGGTGTGAGCCACCGCGCCTGGCCGCCAGACTCACTCTAAAATCAGTTCTCTAGCCTGTTCTTTTTGGTATGGGGTTAGAATGTAATTTCTCTAGGGATGATTATCATTATTTGTATTTCAAACATTGGTCCCCTCTGTGATGTCACTGTGTCTTAGGTTTACCATCTTTTAGTGTAAAGAAACAGGAAATGGAAACACGCAAGCTTTTCTTTGAACTAGATGAATTCAAAAACACCTGTCTTAGGCATTTGTGTTTCTCATGAGTTTGCGAGAGCCCGAGTGAAGAGGAAGGACAGGCGGTGTTACACGTAGCACTCAAATCCTGGCTTCTAATTACTCTCCTGAGATTGCTTGTACTTCCTGGCCCTTCTGGGATTGAGGACTTACTCATTGTTTGAATCCTGGACCTTTATCCCTTAGGAATAAGAACCATAGGTCCCCATGGGCTGAGCTCCCATGGCCACTCCCAGTTTACCTCCTCTGGAAACAACGGTGATTTTGGCTTCTGCTGTTTGCACAGGTCAAACACAATCACCTCTTCCCTCTCCCACCTCCGTCTTATCTGTGACCTCAACTACCTGAAATTTATAAACTATTACATACTTTTGTTTCGGGAAATGGGTCCTGATCCAGACCCCAAGACAGGGTTCTTGGATCTCGCACAAGAAAGAATTCAGGGGGAGTCCATAAAGTAAAGTGAAAGCAAGTTTATTAAGAAAGTAAAGGAATAAGAGAATGGCTGCTCCATAGACAGAGCAGCCCTGAGGGCTGCTGGTTGCGGTTTTTATGGTTATGTCATGATTATATGCGAAACAAGGGGTGGATTGTTCATGCCTCCCCTTTTTAGACCATATAGGGTAACTTCCTAACACTGCCATGGCATTTGTAAACTGTCATAGTGCTGGTGGGAGTGTAGCAGTGAGGACGAACAGAGGTCACTCTTGTGGCTATCTTGGTTTCGGTGGATTTTAGCCAGCTTCTTTATTGCAACCAGTTTTATCATCAAGGTCTTTATGACCTGTATCTTGTGCTGACCTCCTATTTGATTCTGTGATTTGGAAGGCCCTAGCCATCTGGGAATGCTGTCCAGTAGGTCTTAGCCTCATTTTACCCAGCCTCTATTCAAGATGGAGTTGCTGTGGTTCACACACTTCCGATACTTTTACAAAAACAAAACAACCATTACAAAATATCCTACCTTTTATGTAAAAAACAAAAAAGGAAAAAATAAAATGAATATTTGTTCAAGCATGTCTGGAAGGATACACGAGACACTAATCACAGTGGCGAATTGCTTGTGGAGTAAGGCTGAGGTTCAAGTCTAATAGTTGGGAGGTAGGGCAAGGGTGAGAATTTGCACTGTATCCTTTTATAATTTGAACTCTGTGAGAATGTACTACCATTTAAAAAATACCCATTTAAAATTAACTTTAAAAAGTTGTTCTGCTGTCTGCTTTCTTAAGAAAAATCAGAAAGCAGTGTACCTCTGATGGGAAAGTTGGAATATTTGGAATTATCAACTCAGATTGGAGAATACAAAGCAGTAGTCTTTTGGTTAGACACACCTAGGTTCAACCAGGTTCTTACTGTGTGACTGGAAAATGTATTTAGCCTCTCTAAGTCTCAATACCCTTATCTGAGGAGGACAATAAAAATAACTGCTTAGCCCAGCACAGTGGCTCACGCCTGTAATCCCAGCACTTTGGGAGGCCGAGGCAGGCGGATCACTTGAGGTCAGGAGTTCGAGACCAGCCTGGCCAACATAGCAAAAACCCATCTCTACTAAAAATACAAAAATTATCCAGGCATGGTGGCACATGTCTGTATTCCCAGCTACTCAGGAGGCTGAGGCAGGAGAATGAGTCAGGAGTTTGAGACCAGCCTAGCCAACATGGCAAAAACCCCATCTCTACTAAAACTACAAAACTTAACCAGGCATGGTGGTGCACGCCTATAATCCCAGATACTCAGGAGGCTGAGGCAGGAGAATGACTAAGGAGTTCGAGACCAGCCTGGCCAACATGGCGAAACCCCATCTCTACTAAAAATACAAAAATTAGCCAGGCATGGTGGCGCATGCCTGTAATCCCAGCTACTCAGGAGGCTGAGGCAGGAGAATCACTTGAACCTGGGAGGCAGAGGTTACAATGAGCCAAGATGGCCCCACTGCACTCCAGCTTGGGTGACAAAGCGAGACTCCATCTGAAAAGAAAACAACTGACAATAATAATAATAATAATAATTGCTTAGCTTATCTTTTAGGGATAGTGGGTAGAAAATAAAAAGGAAAATGTTCTCCAAGCACATAAAAAATAGATGATTATTATCAGATTTCTGGGCGAAGTTGTGACAGTAATTTCCCAAGAGGAGGAAGGAACACAGATCTCTTCATCTTCCTCTTTCTTAAGTCCTGACCAAGTTTCAAACTCCTGAGTGGGTAAAAGAGGGACTATATTAGTTCTCCTTTCATTTTTCTGTCCTCAAAAACCTAGAGAATCTGTGGTGAGTAGTGGAAGAAAATTCAATTTAAAAACATTTATTTGAGGCTGGGCGTGGTGGCTCATGCCTGTAATCCAGGTACTTTGGGAGGCTGAGACAGGCGGATCACCTGAGGTCAGGAGTTCGAGACCAGCCTGGCCAACATGGTGAAACCCCGTCTCTACCAAAAATACAAAAAAAAATTAGCTGGGCGTGGTGGTGGGTGTCTGTAATCCCAGCTACTTGGGAGGCTGAAGCAGGAGAATTGCTTAAACCTGGGAGGTGGAGATTGCAGTGAGCCGAGATCACACCACCACTGCGCTTCAGCCTAGGCAAAAAGCGAAACTCTGTCTCAAAAAAAAAAAAATTTTATTTGATACCTTTTTGATTAGTCAGGGCTCTTCACTGCTGATGAATCATAACAAGCTTAATCAAATAGAGAACTTACTGGCTCATGTAACTGAAAAATCCAGGGGCAGACAACCTTCAGGCATGGTTGGATCCAGGTGCTTACAAGCTATCTCATTAGGAACCTGTCTCGCTTCCTCTTTTGAGTCTGTATTTCCTCTCTATTGGCTTTTGTTGTTGTTGTTGTTAACTTCAACTCTTCTCTTGTGGAGGCAAGGTGGCCGCTAGCCACTCTTGCTCATATTTTTCTGGTTTTAACAGCTCCAGAAGAAAGAGAAAGCCTTGCTTTCCTATTGTTCCAGCACATTTTTTGGGCCTGGATCTTATTTCTGCAACTTAAGCATGGTGTCCCTCTCTGAACCAGTCACCAGTGCCAGGCGGATACCGCGCTCTGATTGGATAAGCCCAGGAGCCCAAGAGCCTAGTGCCCAGGGATGAGGTTAACCTTATACAAATGACACAGACTAAGAGAGGGGGAATGTGGTTTCCCAAAGGAAAAATGTCAAGAGGGTCATTTCTAAAAGTAGAAAAGGATGCTAGACATGCCTTCCCTCCTTCCCCCTCAAAAAGACTTAGGTCCCCAATGTCTACTCTGTGCAATATATTACTTTTGGCATTATGGGAATGAAATGATAAGCACGACATCCCTCAAAAGGCTTAGACCAGAATCATGTGAATATGCAGTCACATACACATGAATTTAGTAATGAACAACTTAGTAAGTGCTATAACAGAAATAATAGTTAATAGCTAATATGTATTGAATGCTTTCTAGATCCTAGGTACTGGTCTAAGTATTTTACTTGGTTTAACCTATTTAGTCTCCGGAAGAACCAGAAAAGTAGTTGCTATCTCTCCATTTTGCAAATGAGGAAGCTGAGGCACAGAGAAGTTAGTTAAAAGTGCTTTTGGAACACAAAGTTCTAGCCCATCAGGATAGTGAGATCTCCATGCAGCTCTACTGTGTGAAGAGGACTTAAAATTTTAGGGTAGATTTCACCGGAGGGTGATAGGGAAACAGTCTAAATTCTAGGAAGAAGGAACAATATGTGAAGGAATGGAGCTGAAGAACTGCAAGAGATGTTTAGGAAATGGCAAGAAGTTTGACTTTAATGCTAGGCTTGCAAAAAAGAGATGGAAGGAAAGTGACGGGAAAAATGGTTCGCTGGGACCGGTTGTAAAGCTTGGCTGCCGTTCCAAGTCCAACTTGTTCCACAGACTGTAGAATTCTTTAGTAGGGGAGTGGTTGGAGCAGATAAACAAAAAAATCGCCAGACCCCTGAGTGTTTTTAGGTGGGGATGTTGGCTTTGTATCTCTGCCGTACATTCTTGGGATGTTTTGGAAGGTTTTTGCAAATGTCCTGTTGGGTGGCATTGAGATGGTTGTTTCTTTAAATGACTTAGCTCTGCCTTAGTGAAGATCTTTTTAAAAGCAGACCATTTTCTGACATTCTGTTTTCTGCAACTGCTATTGAAGAGGGGCAAAGCCGAGCCAGGCTCTTGTAGAACACTTTCAACACGAGACAAGTGGTTTTGTGTGTTTCTGTCACAGTTTTACAGCGAGGCCATTCAGTACTCAGAACTGAGAAGATAACATGGCACGCTTATTTAATAGTATTCTATTTGCTCTTCTATTTTGTCCAGTCATTAAATGGTGTTAGAATTAAGAATTAGGACTTTCTTTCCTCGCCAGAGAAAAACACAAGTGACTTGTTGACTACAAGATTTACTCTCACAGATATTTCCAGAGTAATATGAAATCCCGGCCAAGTATCTGCAGAAAAAAGCCAGCGGCATACGCTCCAACCTCTTTTCCTGAGTGCAGCTCCACAGCTACCTCTCCATGCCCAGAAGGACATCATAAATCATTTCTAATTTATGGGGAGCCCAGTCGTGAACTTCACCCTGCTAGTTGCTGGTGTTTGTCATCTACACACTGTGAGCTCCCTTCTTCAGTGCATACAGAGACTTTTTCAGATTATCCATAGGACAGAAGGTTGAGATTTTTTTCCCTAGGACTGCTCCAGCCAAAAATTAAGGAGGGAGAAGACAGAAGATTCTTGTCCCTCAAGGTTTTGCCACAAGTCTCACTTCCTTTATCCCAAATCGAGGACTGGGAAGGGGCAGAAACAATACCGTTGTCATGATTAGCTTATTTTCTTTTATTTTATTCAACAAATACACATATTTTTACAAAGCCAACAGCCTGTAAGTAAACGTTGGGGACACAGCAGTAAGCAAAACAGAATTTTGATTCTCAACGAGATGATACTTACATATGTTAGGAGGTGATGATGGGTTTTGCCCGAAAAGAAGAGATAAAGTTGGGAAGGGGAATAACCATTCTATACCAGAAGTTCAGGGAAGGGACTTCTACTAAGGTGACCTTTGAGCAGAGACTTGTGGGACAAGATGGAGTGAGTCTAGCAGGTGTCTGGAGAGATGGCCTCCTGGGAAGGACAGAGGCCACCATGCAGGGGGCCACGCCTCAGGGGAGAAGCAGCGGGGCCCCAAGGAATTGAAGCCAAAAGCTAGAAGGAAGTGTGTAGGAGCCAGGCACGTGATAGGAGGGACAGCGTAAGGTGCTGCGGTGAGTTCAGAGATTATTGGAAGTGAGATGAGCAGCCATGGGAAGTTTTGGGAAGATTACCAGAGTATAAGCATGAAGTCAGGAAAATGCAGGGCAGTGCTTCCTTCACTTCCCAGAGAGAATTAGAGTGTGCACTG
Source organism: Theropithecus gelada (assembly GCF_003255815.1). Lineage (NCBI taxonomy): Eukaryota > Metazoa > Chordata > Mammalia > Primates > Cercopithecidae > Theropithecus > Theropithecus gelada. The sequence continues at coordinate 168,654,603 of NC_037671.1, forward strand.
TTGTTATCAGAATTGAACTGTCAAAACGTCAATTAGCCCAATGCAGAGTGATGCAGAAATCATGGCTTTGTTTGATCTTGGTATAAAAAAGCTCTTACGCTTTTCCAGTTGGGATAAAAGTGACAGGCCATGGGCCATTTATTTATTCGACTGGTGGTAATACTTTTCATGGAGACACCTTAGCTACTGTATTCAGCTACATTCAGCGACCCGTGCCCCACTAGCATCTTCCCTGGCAGTATCTTGGTTATGCTGTAGCTGTGGTGCATAGATCGGTGCATAGATTTCTGTGCATAGATTGGTGTGAGCTTCAAAGTCAAAGAGCAGCTGGTGGGATACTTGGGATCAGATTCAAGCAGGCTGCAATAACAGCAGGCTCTCAGTGATGACCTGGAGCCGACTGATGCCGTTTTCTGCTCACAAACAACTGACTCTAGTCCACAGCTACAGAGAGCTTGGGTTAGACTAATGTGCAGAAGTTACAGGTCGTGCGATTTGACTCCTTCTCTGGAGTACCTTCCTCAAAATGTGGGTGATCGACACTGAAGTGGGCTGTGCCTTAAAGTGAGCATCTTCCCTCTGAATGATTTTAAGCAGGTGAGCACATCTCAGGAATATTCTGAGATAGCGCCTGCTTTGTGCGGTGTGTTGGACTAGAATGACCTCTCAGATTCATTGCAATGCAAACCCCCTCTGAGCCCATGGAAAAGTGTCCAGTGAATGTGCTCTGCAAACATGCAGGCACTATATAAACAAGAGGCAAATATTTTAAAAGGTGAAGAATGAGATACTTGTACTGCTGTGAGAGCGGTGGTTGGAATGTTGTGCCCCAGCAACATACTTTCCGTGCTCAGTCGCCTGCAGTTTGTTCTCATTGGCCCTGTACACAGGTATCCGCATTGTGTGTTAAACACGCTCTCAGCCAAAGACCAAACAAATAGCCAACGGCATTTTCCTATCAGAGCCTGTTTATAGGAATTAGAGCAAAAGAACAAAGCTGTTGGTTTTGATTCTTGGCAGGAAGCCAAGGCTGCTGCTTCAAAGCTCCAGAGTTTACAAGAAAGAAAAGAGGGGGAATTTTTAGTTTACAAGGAAGAAAGGGGGAATTTTTAGCTGAGACTAAATTAGAATTTAAGCAAAAGAAAACTCAAAACTAAAACTAAAGAATCCTCCGGGATCCATAATGGAAAGGCAGAATAAGAAACCTGGTATATTCCAGGCTATCGGATGATTTTTTAGTGCAAGAATGAACGTTTTAAAAGGTGCCCGAAGCAGAGATTACAGACAGCCTCGATTAATGATACAGGATCACACAGCATTTGAGCTTTATGAATTGTCCTTAGTGATCCTTGAATTTTGTCCGTTATTTTACAGATAATGGATTAGAGGCCCAGGAACTTAAAGTGACTGCCCAGGGTCACTCAACTAGTTATAGAAATTCAAGGACTAGAATCCAGGACTTCTGGTAGCCATTTTGTGTTTTGGGTAATTTTAAAGAAGCAGCAAACAAGTAAAAGTTTTGTTTCTTATGAGCAAAGGGCCGATTAGGAAGACAGCCACAATGATTGAATTCTGAATTGGCAGTGCATTTGGTTTGCGAGAATGTGGCCTGATCCCTAAGCCAGAGGCACTTGCTCTTGCCTTCTTGCCACCTTCATCCTCAGGTTTAGGGCAGAACAGCCATGAATCTCTGGGCCTGTCCCCAGGAATGGAGTCCAAGACAACTGTTGGAGGAGGTCTACAGAATCCTGCCACTCCTCAGAGCCCAGTCAAGCATGAATGGGTTTTTACAATCCCTGGGAGGCTACAGTGGTCAAGGTCCTTCTAAAGCACCTGCAAAATCCCAGCAGTGTCCCACCTGTCACTGTGGGTGTTCTTTGGCTTCCTGCATTGATAAGCGTTCTCTCCTCTTGGACCAGAGGCTGAACAAATTGAAACTGTATTTAAATAACAGCACTCTTTTTACATAATAGAACTCCCAGTTAAAAACAACAAAAAACAAACAAACAAAAAAACTACTTGCCTGGTTAACTTTTTTCACTGAAATCACTAACCTTTAAGTGAGCTGTTGTTACTTGCTTCTGGAAGGCAGGGAAGAATGGAGTGAGTGAGAAATCCAAAGAAAGGGAGGGAAGCCTTCTGTGTATGTCTCCTTTTAAACCCATAAGCTGTTCATTGTCCTTCTTTTGACCATATATTCATTCATTCACTCATTTTCCTGTTTGTTTCTATTCTGATTCTATCCAAAAAAAGTTTGACAAAACTTACAGTAAAGAGCTTCTATATTGTACATAAAATGTAAATAAAGTCAGGTTTTAGAGAAGGAGGAAACAGATTCCATCCACGAATTGTCATATGAAGTCTGTGTCAAATATCCAATTTTACTCTGATCTTTCTAGCAACCAGGATTTAAAAAGGAATAAACAATTTCTAGTTATCAGAAAGGAAAAAAAATCCAGGTTCTTCAAGAAACTAAGTGTTGCTATTCTGTGGTGCATGCAATTAGGAAACACCTATGGAAGACTTTCATGCACTTACTACAAAGCTGGCTGCCCAGGGCACGTCCTCCCACCCTGTCTCCTATCAGTGTCCTTGCTTGAGGCCCTGGAGCCTCTGAGCAAACATGTTCTTAGTGTTATCACAAATGTCTTCTTAGTGTTATCAGTTGCTCCCTTTGGATGTGTCAAGGCCTGGTTTGGGGTAATGGCTTTAGTTTAGTTGAAATGATGTTGTCTAGAGTAGTTCCAGGATTTGCAGATTATGAGGCCAGGAGCAGGAATCGGGGAGCGTCAGAAATCTCATGCTACTGTAGCTGCCTGTTCTCTAACAGTGTAGCTTTCCTGCTCTTCAAAGGGCTCTAGACTCCTTATCTGGCCCTTCGCTGCTGTGTCAAAGTACATTTTTGAACAGAGGGTCTGGAGGAAATAGAGTTCTGCAGAACACACTTTGGGAAATGTTGACTCAGGATTAGGAGATGACATGACCACGTGTTAATTTTACGCACCTTCTTGGCCCCTGAAAGTGAGGAATGGACTTTGCAGTTGCATGGACATGTAGAGCACAGGATTTAATACTATACACACTCAGGAGAACACTACTAAGCTCCCAAGCCCCAGTTCGAAGTTCTACCAGGAGTTTACATTTCTTCCAGAAGAAGAACCAATATTAAGATTCCCATGACTTTACATGTCTGTGAAAACTGATTATTATTATTATTATTTTTTTTTTTCTGAGATGGAGTTTCGCTCTTGTTGCCCAGGCTGGAGTGCAATGGCGGGATCTTGGCTCACTGCAGCCTCTGCCTCCTGGGTTCAAATGGTTTTCCTGCCTCAGCCTCCTGAATAGCTGGGGTTACAGGTGCCCACCACTATGCCCAGCTAATTTTTGTATTTTTTGGAGATGGGGTTTTGCCATGTTGGCCAGGCTGGTCTCGAACTCCTGACCTCAGGTGATCCACCCACCTCAGCCCCCCAAAGTGCTAGGATTACAGGCATGAGCCACTGTTCCTGGCTGAAAGCTGATTATTCTTAATTGCCTTCTCCATCCTCCTAAGACCTGGGGATTGTCAGGTAATATACCAGAACTCTCCAGAATTAGTGAGAATGCAGGAGAAAGAGTAATAGAAATATGATGTGTTGGGCTTTTGTAATAGATGGAGTGAGAGAGAAAACACTAGAAAATAATTCATTTTCCTGGAATGCAAATGGGTTACCCAGAATATTTACTGAATGTTTATGTTTTTTTAATGTAAGCATACATAACTTCTACATACACTGCACATCCATAGAATCATATGTTTTAGAATGCGGCATTTCTAGCTTCAACGTTAGAAGCAGCCTTTATGCTCTCTAGCTGGTATGGAATAATATGTCTGGAAGCCAGGCCAAAGGTGGCCATTTGAAAGACCAGGGATGGCGGCTGGACTTCAGATCATGAGCTGCAGCCATTTGCTTTTGTCATAGCTGTGTTGATTCAACTCTGATCATGTGTTTTGTTAAGCAACTAAGAAAACGAGTTTGAGCCCTCATGTGAGCAGAATAAATGTGCTCAATTCTACTTGGAATGTTTTTCATAATTATCTTAAGGAATGACTTGATTCTTACTTGTGCTTGTTCTTTTTAAAAGTATTAGAAAGGAAGATATCCACACGACAAAGTAGAGAGGAGCTGATAAGAAGGGGAGTTCTTAAGGAATTGCCTGATCAAGGTGAGGAAATTAATCATACATTTTAAATATTTTGGTCCTTCATTCTTTGGTCTTTCTTTTGTTTTCTTTTGAAATTTAAAATGATCATGGTCTTTGTAAGGTAAAGCAGTGATTACTGCATTCCAAGAGCCTTGCTCCCATTGGTGATGCCTTTGTGAGCTGCAGAGAATCTGAAGTATTACAAAATTCTAGTGACTTTCCTGGTGAATCCGTCACCATATGTCATTCTAAACCTAAAACTCTGCAAAGGTACATCCGAGGCCGATACAGATGAGATACAAGTGCTTACGGCTCCTTCTCTTCTGTATTCTTGAGCTTCAGTCTTTCTATTCACATGAAACTCATGTGTTTGAGTAAATGCAAAGTTTTAGCTTGGTTCATGCTATTTTGTTTCTTAAGACTACCAATAAAACAGAAGAGAGAAGGCACACATACCTGTTGTCCTTTGCACTCTATAATAACACTGAAATGTACAATCAATAAAGCATGAATAGGCAGACTAAACTAACCTGCTTTCTGCCTTCTCTCAAGTAATTTTGCAGTATTGTTCTCTTTTCATTTCTCTGAATCTTTCCCTAGCAATGATTATTTCTAATTTTTTCCCCTATCTCTGATCTTCTCTTTTTTTCTCTATCCTCCCAAGGAGGAACTTTGTTCAGAAAAGACAAAGATCAGATAGAAACTGGTACTGACCCTCAAAAGAAGACACTAACATTGGTTATTTCTCCAAATAAATAATACCTAATCATTTTCATCGCTTCCACTATTAAATTTAAAATTAAAGGACATTTTGTTGCAACATTGTTGATTTATCTCATGCCTCCCTTCACCTCACATTTACTGTAATAATAAAGTATTATTATTGTACTTTTATGGGAACAAATAAAATGCTCTTAATTTAGAATTGAAATTGAAATTGAAATAATAATACAGCTGTTTTCCTGATATATGTTCCTTGCAAAGGACTTAACATTTTTTGGCATTCGCTATTTGTAAATCAAAATGACATGCTTTTTCCAGCATCTGAATAATTCCAGAGTGGAGCTGAAAAATGCTTTCCTGTTTTTCTCCTGATTCAAAGAAAATAGAGAACTCTGGAGTGAATAGTAGCATTTTCTTAAGCCCTCGCAATTTTAGGTATTTTACTTCAATTTCTGACCTGTCAAACTTTTCTTACTCTACTTTATGAATGAATTTTATGTTTTCTCTGTTTTTCTATTATTTTGAAGCTACTTATTTCCTGTTTGAGACTTTTAAGAGTTAAAAATGCATATTTCTAACTTTTGAAACTTAAAAGTAGACTTGCAATATCAAAATTCATCCCCTGTCCAATGTATCTGAAGGCAATAGAGAAATAATACACCCATTGAAAGCTTAACACTGGGCCATCAGCTTTATGGGATGGGGCAATGCACTTATTAGGCATCATTTGTTTAGAAATATTTTAAGGAAAGTACAAAATGGAAAATTTTATGATTGAAACTGTTAATGGGTTTAAAGGTGAAGATTCAAAGCCCATATTTTTTTCCTAATTAAAATTTGTAGGTAGAAAAAGAATTTGCTCTTTCTAAAAACCAAGTAGCAAGAGTCAGTTTAAAGAAATGATTTTTATTCTGCCTAATCAGTGAAACTGTTTGCCTCATAGATTATAATTTCTTGGGCCAACATATACTTCTCAGAAATCTGACTCTCTGATCTTGTTATTTAACTTTTGCAGTGGAAAGTAAAAGTTTTAAAACATAAAAGAACAAAACTTTTTTTAACCTAACATAATATAAGAATAGGCTTAATGTTTGAGAAGTCATAAACTACTAGATTTTACTTTGCAGCTTTTGCATCTTCCCTTTCTAGAACTGTAGAAATTATCTAATGGTTGAATGTTCCTGAGGATGTCAGTGGTAAATGGGGACCTTCTCCTTTTCAGCTGAGGGCTGGAGAAAATAGTTTTCTGTAATTTTCCCAAAAGCAATTATCTGGAGAATTTCAGTCTGAGAGACTAGAAGCTGCTGTTCTTGGTAACAACCTTCTTTCTGCTGCCAGTGAAGATTCGTTCTTTGCCTTGATCTTCTTGACCTTGCCTCTGCTCTTGACAGTGTCTGTCCATCAAGCCCTTTATTCAGTCAGCCAGATAGACTTTAAAAATCCCTCTAGCTACCCTGAGTTTGACCCCATCCCATCATGTCCCATACTCTCCCAGTTATTACTATTTTTCCTTTTAGGTTCTCTTTTTTACATCCAAACATACCTTCAACCTAAAAGTTCAGTGATTCGTCTTCTCTCCAGGGAAGTCTATGATCTAGTACAAGTTTGCTGCTTACCTCTGCTTTTTTCCCTCCATCTTTTCCCTTAGCTTTTGACATGAGGGTGTGGAGGTGGTTTTGCCGGTGCACTGTCCTTTCCTTTTCTCCCACTGTGGACTTTTATCACTTGCCTTTTGGTCATACATGATTTTCTCTTTCTATCTGTCCTTCCTTTAACTATAATATATCCCCACTACACCTGTTTACTAGAAGGAGGTGACCCCCTTCAAACACCCTCGTGCTCCTTTTCCTGTTTGTGCTTTATCTCTCATTTTACTTTAAGCTGATAACTACGTTGTGAGTTTTCTTTTTCCTTTGCTCCCGTGAGATGTGTTGACTTGGGCCGCTTATTGTCACCTGCCATTCAGCTCAGCACCTTCTTGCTTTCCTTTGCTCTGCTTGTATTTTACTTACACACATACACTATATCAAGGATTTAACTTATTTTAATTCTAAAACAACTTCCTTAACACTCAATACTAGAAAACCTTTTCAATATACACACCAACTAATTAATAACTTTACTTCCCCTCTGTTTTGTTCTTGAATTCCATATTTATCACAAATGTGTCTCTTTTTTCTACAATTATTTTCATACTAACTGGCTTTATTTCATGCCTCAAAGTAAGTATTTTCCACATTGTTGACTATTTCTCTCTATCATGTGCTAATCCAATTTCTTCTTGTGTCATGACTATTAAAATTTCTCTCTAGGTTTTTCTAAATTTAATAAATAAGTTATTTAATTAAAGAATTTTAATATAATAATGCTTAAAATAGAATTAAATTGTCATTGACATGACTTCAATATACTTTTATTACCAACTAAAGTCAAAGAAAACAAAGATAAATTTATATTTGAGTTACCTAAAAACTGAAGATTTTTATGTATAAGCAAGTGGTTTTCTATTTTGTTTGGAATTTTTGATTCTTCATTTTTATTTTATCTGGATATATTGTGTTCTCCTTTTTATAGCTAATTTCTTGGGATTTAATAATAGGAATTAAGAATCATTTGGGTTCTCTTTGTTTGACATATAGTCTTTAAAAAATTCTTACTTTAATTTTATTAAAATAGTTGAGATTTACTTGTAATGGCATTACCTTCAATTATTGTTTATTTTAGTTTTACACAGGACTCAGTTATAGGTTATTGGGAGTTATATGACTAAGCAACGATTGCTTTTTCATTCTAAAAATGACATAATTTCATGATATGTGGTTGATGTATTAAAATGTCATACCTGTTTGTTCAGAAGGCAAATGGATTTTATTGTTAAGCCAAAACAATTCAATCATATTTAATGACAATTTGGGAAATGGTTTCTGTTTTATAATGATTGCCAAGATAAGAGTAGTAAAAATAGGAAGAGCTCTAATTAAGCAGATTTTTAGGTTTGCGCAAACCTTCCATTCATTAATTTTTCTTTTACAGTGGTAGCAAAGCCTCTTAAAATTTTCCAAATATAAAGTAGGGTTAATCTTTTCAAGAATCACTGAACTAAATGTTTCTGCAAAGTCTCTTTCACTTTAGAAACCCCCAGGAATTATGGAAATACGGGAGTTAAAATTAGTCATTTATGATTTAGATATATATTCAACATTGTATCCATTACAGTTTTTAAAAATTCCTTTGTGATTACTTTTTTATGTGTGCTTTTTTTTCTTGAATGTATTCAAATTATTTTTAGGACAACTTACGGACTTTTTGGCTAGTTATATATAATAATTACCTGAGTATACTTTAATCTTTCCATAAATAAAGAAATAAAAATAAAAATAGCCTTTTATCGTCTTTTCCCTGAATATAGAGTAGAAGTTATATTACTGTGTGAAGTTAGCACATCATATACTTAATATATTCTGGAACCAGTAGTACTTGGAAATTTTCATATTCTCCCACTTATTGTTTGTATGTGTAATTACATTTCATGTTATTTGTGTGTTTGCCTTCACCTTGTGTTTTTGGTGCTTGTAAAATGTTTATTCCATTTTCCAGATTATTCCTCTCGCCATTTTATTTCTGAATGACGAAGAAACACATAAGTATTGACTTCAGCCAAACCTAAGAACCAGAACAGAGGGACTCTGCTGCCCTGGGATATTGCATAATTAGGATGATCATTCCTATTGTCTTGAAATAATGCATAGATATTCCCTCCGTAGCAGCTTTTCCTCAAGTCTGAGGATTTTCTAGCTCTTTTGTTTTGAATAAACTGGTGAAACAGTGCAGGGTGTATTTGGTTCCCAGGGACTGAAACATGAATCCAAATTCTACAATCCTAGTAACTGGAAAACTTGTTTTTAAGAAAGCCAGCAAGTTAGACATCTAGGTGTTTCTTTCCCATTTTAGATGGAGATGTAACAGTTAACTTTGAAAATTCAAACGGGCACATGATACCCATCGGAGAGGAATCTACCCGAGAGGAAAATGTAGTAAAGTCTGAAGAAGGTAATGGCTCTGTTTCTGAAAAAACACCACCTCTGGAGGAAAAGGCAGAAGATAAGAAAGGTAAAATAAAGAGAAACCCATATTATTTACTTTAGTGTAGCTCAATGTCTAGAACCAGCACTTAGGCTCCAACTAGTGACTCTAAAACCAGCAGTCTGAAGAGGAGAGGTTTACAAATGGAAAAAAGAAAGAAATGATAACTAGTAAAGTGAAATCGGATGATTTTCTCAGGTAGATACATCCATTTTATAAGCACAGTATTTGATTTTCTTAATTATTAATAAATGTTAATTAAAAGTAATAATCAGAAGGGGCGACCTCTTTAATCATTAAAGATGTCTGGGAAGATTATCCTTTCTTAGGAGCTTTGTCTCAGGATCATAATGAAAGTGAGAAATCTGAGCATCTTTCTCTGCTAGTTACAACTGGCCCCATGAGCAGTTCAGCATGGAGGAATATCAAAACCCACATGGCTTGTTCAGCCCAGCACTGTCTTCAGCAGTGGGAATTCGGCTGGTGGCATCCACATGTCCAGTATCGTAGGTTCCAAATGTTTCTGAGAGAGACCCAGGAATAGCTCCCAGAGATGCCATGGACTGTGGTTGCTCTGCTGCCTGATTCCCACAGCCTCTGTGCAATTGGAAACTTCAAAATGTGCCAGAGGCAATTATGCTATTCCCAGAAGACTTCTTTAGAGACCTTGGTTCCTAGAGTGAATATGCCACAGTAGATTGAGATACCTGCAAAATACATGTCTATCAGGTACTCCCAGAACATTCACAAATTCCTAGTTATGGATTGATGACATCTTGATACCACTGCTGTGATGATACCACTGCATAGGAACCTCCAAACATGAAAAGAAACTTCTATAAGGAGAGGTTTTGGGGGGAGATTCTAGATGCCTCCATGCAGCATAGAAAGGAATCTTTAGGAAATATACTATTTCCTGTTTTATAATGTGTGTCTCTAAGTTGAATGGTAAAATTTTGTCAAACCTAGTGCGTGTTCTGTGGGCATTTTGAACTCTTAGAAACTGATGAAAGTGAATTCTCTTCCTCTGTTCTTGACCCAAATCCTTGAGAGAGAAAGGGAAAAAAGAGTATTTGATGGCCCTATTAAACACACCTTGTAACTTAAAATCATCTTCTCTGGAAGTTCATAGCCATTCATTATTTGCATATATATTAGCCTTTGAAAGTTTTAGAAGCCTGTGTAAATAATCTGTTGGAAATGTATTATTTTGCTTTATTTCAAGGACTTTATCTTGCCTTGTTCCATTGACGGACTCTGGTTAAGCTTACGTACACAAATTATGAAATTAACTAATACTTTCAATGATAATGTTCCTGGAACATAAAAAGAAAGTAGACTTACATAAATTTTAGTGGGATTCAGCTGAAAGTATTAACGCAAGTAGTGATGTTTTTTGTTTAAGTCTTTCTGTCCTGTCTCGCCAGACTGTTGAATTTCAAATCCATCTGTGGTTTGTCCCTGGCAGCCTTCTCACATCCCAGAATCGCATCCTGTATTACGTAACAGTGCCATCTCTGGTGCCTGGTCCGTGCAGGGTAGTCGTCACCGGACTGGCCAGACATCAAAGGAAGTGTTTCCCTTATCAACATAATAAAAAGTTCCTGACAGTTTTATATGAATTAACCAACAGACCTTGATGTTCTTGAAAGAAGATAGCAGATCTATGGGTCCATGAATAGTTGAGAGATGTTTTTCTTTACTTAGACTTAGTACATTCAATTCGTCCTTGTCTGATAAGGTCCAAGAGAGCCTCTTGCTTGGTTAGTAGTACATGAGGAAGGAGCTGGGAGTGCTGGATGCTGACATACCACTAATGAGGCAGTGCGGCTCTCTCCTGTGTGGAAAGAGAACACACCAGAGCCACAGGAGAAGCACTAGGTATAGAAGCCACTTCCTGAGACTGAAAAGAATGTCACACATAACTAATATTACAGTGTATTATGTTAATTAGAAAATGCCTTATGACAAAAGTAACAATTTATTTCTCTAGAAAAACACATTTTTAATTCTGAAGACCAACTCAAGCTTCACTTTTGCCTCTGCTCCTCTTTTGGTCTCACTGCTTGTGTGAACTCACTACCATGCAAATCCCACCATCCCATGATCTTAATTCACCCTTTATTTTGGGATACAGTGCTCCCTTTCCTCCTGCATGAAGCCAACTTATTCAAGAGCATTCTGTCATCTATTTGCTTATATTTGCAAAACCATATCATCTGCCTTTAGAGCGCTAGATGTGTATTATATCTCTTCATAAGACAGTATCTCAATACTTTAATATTTGAAACATCACCGTCAAAGAAAGCAAAACAAATGGCACATGGTGTCCTTCACACTTGCTCTGTGAGTAGATTCCACCCAGGCCCTCTGGGCGTTTCTGGGGCTCCTGAAGGCACCTGATTCTGTAGTTGGTATGGTGGTCTTGGGCCTCCTCTGCCTAATACTAGATAGAGACTTCTTCCTTAAGGTCTTTGGGGCTCTTGGTCTCCCATTATTCTTTCTCAGTAAGTGCCTTTATATATATAAGAGCAGAAAAACTGACTTGCTCCCTGTTAAACAAAACTTGGTATTAAATATAAGAAATCTTTTGGCTCACACCTGTAATCCCAGCACTTTGGGAGGCCAAGGAGGGAAGATCACCTGAGGTCAGGAGTTTAATACCAGCCTGGCCAACATGGCGAAGCCCCATCCGTACTAAAAATACAAAAATAGCTGGGCGTGGTGGTGAGCACCTGTAATCCCAGCTACTGGGAAGCTGAGACAGAGAGAATTGCTTGAACCCAGGAGGCGGAGGTTGCAGTGAGCTGAGGTCAGGCACCATTGCACTCCAGCCTGGGTGACAGCCGGTCTCAAGAAAAGAAAATAATAATAATCTTATAAGAATTCTTATAAAATCTTATAAGACTCTTACAAGAAATCTTGCTTGACATTATTTTTATTAAGCTATTATAAAAAAATCTTCAGTGAAATAACAAGTGGTGGACACTTACTTGTTCCACAAATAGTGAAGGTCTACCATGGGTGAGACTCTACTAGGGGCCAGGAAAAGAGTGGTGAATGAAAAATGGCCTTTGCCCTAAGAGCGTGACCTGTGAGGAGACCAGAATGCAAACAGGCAATTGCAATGCAAGATGCGAAGTACCATAGAAGGCCTGAGCACAGCAACCCAAGGGAGCTCACAGCGAGGACAAACATTGGTTCTGGGAGGAAGATATTTACAGACTAAGACATGAAGGAAACAAGAAGGAGGTAGTCAAATGAAGCAGAGGAATTGGGTGAGAATTGCATTCTAGGCAGGGTGAAGACCACATGCAGCCCCAGGCTTGTTCTGAGTATCCTTGAACTCAAACCTTCCAGTGTCCAAAGGAGCCAAGCCTGGAAGTGTGGGAAACAGCTTGTTTTCCAGACGTCATTGCTGGGAAGCCTAGCGTCCTTATCAAGCCAGAATGACTAGGCAGACTTTCTTAACCTTCTCTTGAAATGATAATACTCCTATACGCCATCAGTTTATATCAGGTCTTCAGATCACATGGTAAGTGTAAAATATACAACTTGATTTAATTCATTACCTCCCAGCTGCAACTAAAGCATCTGTTTTCTACTGAGGTGTGTGTCAATAACTATTAGACGGTCAGTCCCATTCATTGAATAGACATAGTGTGTAAAGCAGTGTGTTCGATGGAATTTTAAATTTCAGACAGAAGTTTATAATTCAGTCAAAAAATTATGCTATTTGCATACTCATATGTCCCTGCGTGTGCATGCATGTACACACGCACACACATAACTTAAGAATTACCAGAATGACAAATGTTCACACATGGTTGGTAGAGTTCAAAGAGTCAAGAGGAGTTGACTGCGTTCTCCAAGGAGCCAGGAGAAAGTCTGTTTGCAGTGTGTTCATTTTCTCCCTAGTAGGTCTTGTCATTGCCAACCAATCTGGTGAACCATCTCCTCCTTCCCAAACCCAGAAGCTGGATTCTTCTTCCTGTATACCTTAGAATTTTAAGCCTTAGGCAGAAAGGAAAAATACCCCTCAGTGACGTGCTATGAAGGGAGAGGATAACACATGAATGGATTTTGTGGTATATAAGAGAATTAAGGTGCCATGTGTTACAGATCAGTTTGACTTTCACTATGGATGATACTATTGGGCTTAGTCTCCATACTTCATGGTATTATGCTGGGGGCTAAAGTTACAAAGATGTATTTAAAGAATAGACTTCAGCCATATGTCAGAAGACTGGCAAGTTAATGTATATTTATATATTTTAAGTCAAAATTAAATGTTTTAGGTGTGTATCAACTTGTATCATTCTCAAACCTAACTGACTTTTGTGATTTATACTTGCCTGGTTAAGACCAGCTGAGTTAAGAGGGCCATTACTATTAATATACATGATTCTCAGCTTAGTTGAGGAGACAAGATGTATAAACAGAAAGGCAAAAATACAAAATAGCTTCTGATAAATGTTGAGTAAGTTGTTCACACAATAAGCCCAAGTAAGTTCAGAGGCAGAAGAAGTCAACTTGGGCCACAGTGACAGGAGAGGATTTTGTGGCTGAAGCAGCATCAAAGGTGAACTTTAAAAGTAAAGGTTTATTGATTACCTATTGTAACTGAAGTCATCATATGCAATTATATATGTGGATTGATGGGGAATGTGGTTGAAAAAAGAGAATTCCATACTTCACACTCATTAGGATAAGGAACAAAATAATAGAAATAATAATAAAATGCAATATATTACAATATTAAAACTCTTTCTTGATCATTCAATTATGGGAGGACAGACTTGGTTAAGGCTTGTTCTTGTCTTTACACGGTTTAATGTTTTTTATCGTGCCCCATTTTTAAAGAAATGCTGCTTAGCTCTTTGGACCAGAATGGTATTTTAGTTTAATTCTCATCAGCCACTATTAGAACAAATACAGATGTGAATATATGAATGAACCTTCAGCATCTCCACTGTCTTTCAGTAACAAGAAACTAGTACTCTTTCTCCTCCAGTTACACAAAACCTTGTGAGGAGCTGCTGTTCTTAGGGATGAGTTTTGGATGAATTTTAGCCTTTGTCTTTCAAAAATAATTATTTGGTTTACATTAAAAAAGAGACCTAAGTATTTCCTAGATTCAGCACCATCTAGTTATACCTATAGTTGTGACAGCATTTGAAAAGGCCAGGCATGGTGTCTCATGCCTGTAATCCTGACACTTTGTGAGGCCAAGGGGGGCAAATCACTTGAGCCCAGGAGTTCAAGACCAGCTTCGGCAATATGGTAAAACCCAATCTCTACAAAAAATTCAAAACTTAGCTGGGCGTGGTGGCAAACACCTGTGGTCTCACTACACAGGAGGCTGAGGTTAGATTATCACTGTAGCCCACTTGTATCAAGGCTACAGTGAGCCATGATCATGCCACTGCACTCCAGCCTGGGTGACAGAGAGAGACCCTATCTCAAAAAAAAAAAAAAAAAATTTTTTTTGAGCTTCTCTTTCATACACACACACAAAAAAAAAAAAAAAAAGAAAAGAAAGGAAGGGAAGGGCAGAGGAAGTTATTGTAGAACAGGAAGCTGCCAATGTACTGGGAAAGCTTTAGAAAATTTTGCTAGTAGAAGATGATTCATTCCAAAGTGCATTGTTGCCTCATGTAAAAGATTCTGTAGAGCCTCTCTTAGCTTACAAAATAACTGAGTTTTGACCACAGCAAAACTGAACACAGATTCCTTTCAGATGGATCTGGCTTGAGTTCTTGAGGGTAACCATGAGTCCAGCAGTTACTGCAGCTGTCAGTCCTCACCCCACAGCAGTGACTGTAATGCGTTCATCTGCCACTCTCCAGCAGCCTTCAACTTTCTCAAATCATTGTTTGTTCAATTTAAATGTAGCACTGCACGCCCACATCGTCATCCAGCAACCCCAGATCCAAGGCTAGAACTGAGGCCCCTGACTTGCAAACAATTTACACACATCCTCAACCGAATATCTTCAATGTAGTTTGTACAACCCGGTTTTATTAAAGGGTGATTCATGTACCCTGAGAACACTTCTCAGTTTGTCTTTCAGCCTTTGTTTTCACCCTAAACTGTGCTCTGTCTGGTGCAGAACTCCATGCTGGTTCCCAAGGGCCAAGCAGCCACGCTTTGTGTCACTATCGTCACGTCTTGCTCCTCGTGTTTATATGGTGTGTGTCTGTATCAGTCTGCTTCTGTTCACTTTCTCATTTATAGAGAACACTGAAAACCACTCTGAAACACCGGCAGCTCCTGCTCTACCTCCTTCTGCTCCTCCTAAGCCTAGACCCAAACCTAAACCCAAAAAATCACCTGTGCCTCCAAAAGGGGCCACTGCTGGGGCCAGCCACAAAGGTGACGAAGTGCCTCCCATTAAAAAAAATACCAAGGCTCCTGGTAAGCAGGCCCCCGACCCTCCACCCAAGCCAACAAGCCGAAACACGACCCGAGAGGCTGGTGAGTATGCCGCTAGTGCCCTATGGGGTCACTTCTAGGGTGCTTAGCTCTGGGATGGGGCTAACTGTTTCTTCTAGGTGTGATGGGCTTTTGGTGTCTTAGGACATTACACCAGCAGATTCAGTTTTGACACAAAGAATGCCCAGGAGATTCCTTTGTTGCTCTCTACCAAAGGAAAATCAACCCGTTGAATAGTTCACCTCATTAGTTTTTGAGTGAACATGCTGGTTTCATCTTGAATATCCACTATCAGCACCAGTTGAAGGATACTGGGAGTAGTATGCCTGATGAATGTCAATGATCTGATATAACATTATTTAGACATTGACTGACCTTCTACCTATATGAGTTTGTGGGTGGCTTTTTGGCTTGGATTTTCTTTCAAAATATCTTAGGTTTGCATATAAAAAAGTGACAGTTATAACTTTGATATATTTGCTGGATGTTAATGTGTTAAATCCTCAGCATCCATAGTCATCTCCCTTCTGATAAATGACAAAGGGTTCATGTCACTTCTTTCAGCTGCACTGCACCACTTTCTACTGCAGTGAAGACTATTTCAGTGGAATGGAAAGTTACACTCTCCATGTTCCACACCTCCCCTGTAGACTTGTGTGCTCTAAGGCAAAACATCCTGGTGTCATGTGGTTATAAGTTGCTATTACACATCACCAGTGGATGTTTGAGTGACCTGCAATAACTTCATGCACTATGTATCCAGCTTTGCTTTACAATTAGATACGCTTAATGCAAAGTGGAAACTCCCATTTTTTTAGTGAAGAGGAATAAAGATGTCTACCATGTCATTTATCTTTTAAAAGAACCTTAATCAGGCCAGACCCAGTGGCTCACACCTGTAATCCCAGCACTTTGGGAGGCTGATGTGGGTCGATCACTTGAGGTCAGGAGTTCAAGACCAGCCTGGTCAACATGGTGAAACCCTGTCTCTGCTAAAAATACAAGAATTAGCCGGGCGTGGTGGTGCACACCTCTAATCCCAGCTATTCAGGAGGCTGAGACAGGAAAATTGCTTGAACCAAGGAGGCAGAAGTTGCAGTGAGCTGAGATTGCGCCAGTGCACTCCAGCCTGGGTGACAGAACGAGACTCCATCTCAAAAAAAAATCTTATTTTCCTTAAAATCAACAGCAGCTTTCTAGCAGTTGACTGTCAGGATTCGCCTTGGTGATGATCTTTTTCCCCTCATGATGTATAACCTTAATGCTCAAATTCAGAGAGTGGTTTTGTTGACAGTATAACAGATCTCTGAATGCCAATAGACATACCTCTCCCTGTGCTCCTCACATCCCGCCTTTGACCTTTAGTGTCTGGGTCTCTTCTAATAAGCTCTAAACTGAAATGTCCCAGAATGATGTGCCAACAGTGCCCAGTGGCCATCTCCTCAGGGACCAGCTGTCCTCACCCATCAGTGTCCGTTCGCTGGGATCTGTGTGTGTTTTTCAGACTTCCTAGCAAACCCTAGGAGCATTGCTTGAAGTGAGGCAGGCACTGATCTTCTTCTTAAAGAACAGCCCCGAACAATCACTTTGTCATTGGAAATTAAGCTCCTGTCTTGCACTAACTTCTCCACTTTCCCATTCTCCACGTGGTAGTAGCTCACTCTGAACTCGGCTCGGACTCTCTTTACTTCCCTCAGAAGAAAGCCGATGATTAACACAAGGACAGGAGACAGCTTTCATAAATGATTCTGAGGTTTTTCCAGATATTTTGCTTGAAGATTTATTTAGGCACTCATGATGTTCCTAAGAGAATAGCAGTCATTTTATTCATTGTGCTGTAAAAGGCCTGACTTTTCCAGAGGCTATCACAGAGAAACAGGGGTTGCATTTAAGTACATGAACAAGCCCATCATGTAAGGATCGTTTTATCAAATACTGATAATATCCCTTTATGATCCTACTGATACTCCATTTGTAACCATTTAGAACTTTCTGCATGGTAACTTTGTTTTATTTGAATAATATGGACCTTCTGGAAAAGTTTGTTTAAATGCTACTCTTGATGTTCAGTCCAGTGATTTAAGTTCTTAAAACAACCATAAGTTAAGATTCTTTCTCTATTACTAAGTTGGTATAGACCTGTAGCTACCTAAATACTGATTTTAGAACATCAACTTATTTGCCAGAGACGTAGGGTTAAATCTCCTTGATTTTTGTTTCTCATTGTTACACATTATTAACAACAAAAGTACTTAACTGAGGAGAGGCGGCTTTTTTTTTTAATCATGACCTTTATTCAAGGTAACTTAAGCAACATATTTGATCTCAACAAAGACCTGTTATTTAAGAAGATTCTTTAAGAAAAACTATAATGTGGCTTGAATTTGCACTCTGGGCAGTGAAAAAAAAAATGTCTTTTTCCTCAAGCCAAACTAAAATCAACTTTTCTGTTAATGATGAAAGAATTTTCTTGGCCAGGCATTGTGCCTCACGCCTGTAATCCCAGCACTTTGGGAGGCCGAGGTGGGCGGATAACCTGAGGTCAGGAGTTCGAGACCAGCCTGTACAACATGGTAAAACCCCATATCTACTAAAAATACAAAAATTGCTCAGGCATGGTGGTGGGCACCTGTAATCCCAGCTATTTGGGAGGCTGAGGCAGGAGAATCACTTGAACCCAGGAGGCAGAGGTTGCAGTGAGCCGAGATTGTGCCACTGCACTCCAGACTGGGTGACAGAATGAGACTCTGTCTCAAAAAAAAAAAAAAAAAAAAAAAAAGAATTTTCTTTAACAAATTATTAGAATTGATACATGGAAAGGATTCTGTTTAACTTACCTAAGAAAATAATTGAACAAGGTTAGGCACCAAATCCTTAATGTCTTTGTTGTGAAAAGTAAATGTAGAATGGACTTAGATTGAAGGAGTGTACTTAATGAATTTGACTTCAAGGCTAGGGAAGGTTGTTTTCTATAAAGATGTATTAACAGGTCTAGATTTGGGGAAGAAGAATTCTAGGTATGTATGTCTTAAACAATAAAGACCCCCAAACCATAGGGATTCCTTTTAAGCCTGGAACCTGTCGCTAAATGAGACTGGCTTCTTTAGTATCAGTCTAATCAGAATTAATGAAGGCTTACATCTCATTGTCTATTCTTTCATTTACTCTTCATCTCTTCATCCTCCCAATTGACTTCAATAAAGTCATAACCGGAGGTAAGTTATAATAACATCTGTATATAGTGTAGATTGGCTTCACAATGCTAACAAGATATTTTCTAATCATTCTATGAAAGATAGTTTAAGCCTTTATGAAAAGAAGGAACATACAACATTATAACAGAAGAAGCCATTAGGATAAATTTATAGGTCATGAAAGAAAAGAGTATTCTCATAGGAGTTTATTTTATCATCATATATTTACTAAGATGACATGAAGAAAAGAGTAGTTAATCTTTTTGCTCTGAAACTGTTTTGATTGAGGGTGCCCTATCCGGAAGTAGGCAAATATACCATAGCGATCCTTCAATGAAGACCTTCTTGGAACTTAAGCATTAAGGAAGATCACATTTGCAAAGGTGGGGTCAGAAGACCTGAGAATGATATTCTTTCCCTTCACATTATTTAGGATCAGACATAGTGGCTCACGCCTGTAATTCTTTGGAGCCACCAAAGCGTCTCACTTTGGGACGTCAAGATGGGTGGATCCCTTGAGCCCAGGAGTTCAAGACCAGCCTGGGCAACATGACAAAACCCTGTCTCAACAAAAATACATTAAAAATTAGCCAGATGTGGTGGTACACACCTGTAGTCCCAGCTACTCAGGAGGCTGAGGCAGGAGGATCACTTGAAACCAGGAGGTAGAAGTTGCAGTGAGCCAATATTGCACCATTGAACGCCAGCCTGGGCAACAGAGCAAGACTTTATCTCAAAAAAAAAAAAAGAAGGAGCAACCCATGTAAACATATTTTGTAAAAAAGGTTTTTTCTGACCTTTTGATGTTTTGAAGGGAGTGTACCTTTCCTGTGTGGCCATGAGTTTTCCCTTTGCCCCATCTCTACTACAGATAGAAGTAGAGGCCAGCATAGCAAGCTTTCTTCTCTGGAGCTACTGAAACAGCTGGTTTGAGTTTTACTCTTTTAGCAGTAAGATGAGTGATTTTGTTTTTGACCCAGAAAGGAGCTGGATATATACCCCAGTCTCTTCTGAATACAGGCCACCACTCTATTCCTAGAAAGACAGCATAGAACGTGTATAATTTATAATGAGCCCAATTGTGTGCTACACCCAGCTAGCTGCTGATGTCTGTCCTCTACACACCATAACATTCCTTCTTGAGAGCATACCGGGCTTTTTTCAAGTGACCCATAGACAAGGAGCAGAGGATTCTCCCTTTGGCTGGCTCAGCTAAAGACTAAAGGTGGGAGAACACAGAGGGCTCTTGTTCCTCCAAGTTTTGCCATAAACATCACTTGCTTCTTGCTGGATTGGAGGAAGGGAGGGGCAGAAGACAAGACCATTATCATGATTAGCCTATTTTCTCTTACTCATTTATTCAACAAATTTTAATGGGAACATTTTAAATGTCATTGACAGTTACACCTCGGTAACTTTATTTTTAAAAGCCTTGTATTCTTTGATTTTTTAATGCAAAGTCTCTCTATTGTAGCTGGCTCCTCTCATTCAAAAAAAACAACTGGCTCTAAAGCATCAACTTCGCCATCCACTTCATCCACCTCATCTCGTCCCAAAGCTTCAAAGGAGACAGTTGCTAGCAAAACAGGGACAGTGGGGACCACCAAGGGCAAGAAAAAAACTGGCAAGCAGCCAACGACTTCTCGTCTGTCCTCAGACACAACCACTTCTGGCATAGCCGACCTTAAAGGAGAGCCTTCAGAGACGAGAGTGGAGAGTCTCAAACTTGAACAGACTGTCCCTGCAGCTGAGGAGCAGAACACAGGCAAATCCAAGTCCGTGGTCCCTCCACCCCCTGTGGCTCCAGCACCTTCTCCTCCGGCCCCCACTCTCCCTCTTGAAGATCAGTGCATTACTGCCTCCGACACTCCAGTTGTCCTGGTCAGCGTTGGAGCTGACCTGCCCGTCTCTGCCTTAGACCCAAGTCAGCTTCTTTGGGCTGAAGAGCCAAAAAACAGAACCACTCTCTACTCAGGCACTGGCTTAAGTGTTAACAGAGAAAATGCAAAATGGTGAGTTGGGGAACAAACCCCCTATTTTATCTGAGAACTAAAGTTCACTAATATATTCTGTTGGAAATAAAGCAACCAGGTTTGCTTTCTTTTCTAATTTAATCTACTGAGTGTTAGGTGGGCATACATGTGATACAACCATTGCTTTGTCAGAACCCTGCCCTGAGAATGCATAGGGCTGCTGGAGAAAATTACATTGGTAGAGCTGAGATCAGTGTTTTCAAGTACAGTTAGAACCTGCTTCAGCACTGCTCAGCAGTCCACAGTTCCCTTCTCTTTCCTTTCAGTGCTTATTTTAAATCTTTACCACTTTACCAGTGTGCTCACCCACTCATGTCAATAAGTTACTGAGCCTTCCCCTTCTCCAAGAACATAAAGAAGATCAGAATAGAACTCTCAAATGTGAACTCTTTTTTCCTCCAGCAGTAGAGTTGTCCCCTTTCTTGTTCCTTTAAATTCCCACCCAGCTTAAATGTTATGTCCTCTGTGAAGCCATTCGATACTTCTACACAGAATTGGTTGTTGTGTCTACTATACTTAGACAACCCTGTGGGAGAGAATTAGCCAACATGTCTTATATACCTCTGTGTGCCCAGCAACCAGACCAGAGTCTGATATGCCATAGGCATACAAAGGATGCTCGTTGAATTGTTGAAAGAAAATAAAAAAGGGATTTAAGATCATTATAGATAAAGTCAGCCTACTTTAACATTGTGGAAGCAGCATTGAAGATAAGATGACCCTGTTGCTAGATTTTATAGAGTATAATGGAAGATAAAAGATAGTGCTCAGGTAGTCATCGTTTCATTTAAGAAGGTACCTGAACAAAATGGGCCAAGGAACTCCATGTTACCTCACCCTCATCCAGTTGGTGGGTTAATTGCTTTACCATCACCCAGTTGCCCAAACTGGAAACCTGGGGTTCATCCAAGGGTCCTCATTCTCTTTCATTCTTTGCATTTCATCACTCACAAAGTCCTACAAATATTCTACTTACAGGTAAATAAAGCATATTAGCCCTGTCACACAGGTATGAAGGGATGGATGGCTGTCAGCGTATAGTAGACGCAATGATAAATTCTGTCTAGCAATGGCTTAGAGCACTTGCATCCTGGCTTTTTGCTCCTATGTCTAAGAACAAAACCTGTATTCATTCTTCAAATCATGTAAAAGGTTCTCTTTCAAAATAATCTGTCATGTTAGAGTTAAAAAAAATTATTACATTAGTTAGGTTGGTTTTGATCAAGAGACTAAAATATCAACTTAAATTAATTGCTAATGATAATAACCTTTATTTATTGAATATTCATTTAATGTCAGGAACTAAGCACTGTACATGTATTATCATTTTATTTATACAAGTCTTCCCAAAAGTATCCCTGTTTTATAGATAAGAAAACTGGCACTGAGAGAGCTAAAATAGTTTGCACCAGACTGCCCAGTTGGTGGTGGTGAAGCCAGAAAGCATACCCAATTCCATGCTCTGAATGAATAATTTCATGTTTTCCAAAGCAATGGCTTCTACTTCTACTGCCATTTCTGTTCTGTTAGTTTCTTTGGTTTTTTTTTAAGTCACTTTGAGCACCAATATTTGAAGGACAGCCAAGAAAAAATAAATGTCAGATTACAAATTAATTTATTCTCTTTGTTTGACATTCTAATAAAAGATATGGGAAAACAGGATTTATTGAAATGAATGGTTATGCTGTCTTTCTTAGGACATTTTGTGCTGCTGTAATAGAGTACCTGTGACTGGGTAATTTACAATGATTAGAATATTGGCTCACAGTCCTAGGGGCTGGGAAGTCCAAGATCAAGGCAGCAGCATTTGGCAAGCATCTTCTTTCCATGTCATCACATGGTGGGAGGTGGAAGGGCAGAGAGCACAACAGAGTGAACCTACCCCTGTGAGCCCTTTTTAAAATGGCATTAATCTATTCATGAGGGCAGAGCCTTCATGACTTAAACACCTCCCACTAGGCCCTACGTCTCAACACTTTCACACTGAGGATGAAGTTTTTTCTTTTGTGTTTTGTTTTGTTTTGTTTTTGAGATGGAGTCTTGCTCTATCACCCAGGCTGGAGTACAGTGGCATGATCTCGGCTCACCTCAACCTCCGCCTCCCAGGTTCAAGCGATTCTTCTGCCTCAGCCTCCCCAGTAGCTAGGACTACAGGCACCTGCCATCACGCCCGGCTAATTTTTCTATTTTTAGTAGAGATGGGGTTTCACCATATAGGCCAGCTGGTCTCCAACTCCTGACCTTGTGATCCGCCTGCCTCGGCCTTCCAAAGTGCTGGGACTACAGGCATGAGCCACCGCACACAGCTGGGATTAAATTTTAACCCATGAATTCTGAAGGACACATTCAAACCCTAGCAGCATTCTTAATACTTCCAGTATACAGCAAACGTCTTCATTTAACTATACTGAGTATTTTCCAACATTGCGATCATTTCCAGCCATTAGAACTGAATATTCATTCTTACAGCATATATTATTTGATTGCCTTTTCTGTGCTGGGCACTGTACTAAGCACCAAGGATACAAAAGTGAGCAAGGCAATATAGTTGAGACTAGCTTTTACCAAAATATTGTCTGATGTGTGCAGGAAGTATAATGTTTAAAGTAACATCTGAATTTCTGGAAACTAGATTGGGTGTATGGGATTATTGTTCAATATACTAAAGAATAAGGTGCAACATGTAAAGTGCTTCCTGATATAGTCTTAAACACTTAGAGAGCTCACATCCAAAGGTGGCCTGACTATCCCGTTCATTTCCACAAATATTTAAGGAGTGCATTTTATTGTGCTAAGCACCACACAACATACTAGGGGCTTAATATCAGTCTTCATCTCAAGTATATGAAGAACGGTCAGACCAAAGAGGTATGCATCAGCTCTTTTTTCCTACTGGGACTATAATCAGAGGGAGTGAGCTTAGGACATCATTAGCCATTGAGGCTACTTACAATAGATATTCCTGTCCATCAAGGTAGTTATAATGATTTCCTAGAAGAGGCCATAAGGATTTTCTTCTCTGTATATTCTTCAAAATTTAAATTTCAGTTCATCCTACAGGGATGGTTTGTGTTTGCTCCTGAATTAATGAACCTGGAGTAAGTAGTCTCTCAAATTTCCTTCCAAATTCTTTCTGCCTTTTTCAAGTGGATATTTGGATTAGAATATCCAGCTGTTATTCACTTGCTTTACTTAGAACTTTCCCTCTGAGTTATGTTTAGTCAACTAATGTGTGAAAATCTTGTCATTTTATGAAGAGACTTCTGTTTGGAAGACAAATATCAAAACTTTCAAGAAGACAAGTGGCTATGGATAAAAATACTTACCTCTCTTCCCATCTGGCAGGCTAGTAATTATTTGGTAGGCTTCCATTCATGGGCAGCTTCATCAGTAATACATATGTGTGATACAATATAAGGTAAAAACTAATAAGACCATTTGGAGGCCATATCCAAAAGGTTACTTTGTGCAGTTCATTTCCACAAACATTTATAGAATGCACTATATTGTCCAGTGTGCCTAGGAACCCGGGGAGGGAAAAATAAGGGGTAAGTCATGAGTTGATTTATACAAACTTGGAGTATATTTAACATCAGATATAATTTATAACATAATATAACTCATTAAGTGTAAAATATAATAGTATCATAAATGTAAAATTTAATAGGTAGACCAAGAGTCTTCAGTCTGGATTCTAGACTAGACTTGCTACCTTGGTTAGGCAACTCATTCATGGCCTTCTTTGATTCCATGAACTGTAAGTTATCTGCCCTCCTTATACAACAGAATGCTTGTAAATTGTAGATGTATGCTGGACACTTTGAAAACCATGAGACATACAAATAGTAAGATTAGAATAATAATCAATATGATAATTAATTAGTGAACAATGACACCAACAAATAAAGGACTCATCTCTCAAATTTGTTCTGTTATTCAGAACATATTACTAATTGGCGTGGATTTTAAATGTGCTGTGATCACCCATAGTGGCAGCCAATTCAAACAAGAATGGCTTCCAGTGGCAATCAACTAAAAACCCAGACTGTGGAAAAATTTTCCCATAAAAATAGATCTTCTCTTATTCAAGATGAGATTTCACACTGTGGAAAACAGTATGGTGGTTCCTCAAAAAATTAAACATAGAATTACCATGTGATCCAGCAATTCTACTTTCATGTATATAGCCAAAATAATTGAAAGCAGGCACTTGAATTTGTACACCGATCCTCAAAGCAGTATTTTTCACAATAGCCAAAAGGTGAAAACACAAAAATGTCTATTGACTGATGAATGGATAAACAAAATGTGGTATATACGTAGAGTGGAATATCATTCGGCCTTAAAAAGGAAGCAAATTTGGCCGGGCGCGGTGGCTCAAGCCTGTAATCCCAGCACTTTGGGAGGCCGAGACGGGTGGATCACGAGGTCAGGAGATCGAGACCATCCTGGCTAACCCGGTGAAACCCCGCCTCTACTAAAAAAAAATACAAAAAACTAGCCGGGCGAGGTGGTGGGCGCCTGTAGTCCCAGCTACTCCGGAGGCTGAGGCAGGAGAATGGCGTAAACCTGGGAGGCGGAGCTTGCAGTGAGCTGAGATCCGGCCACTGCACTCCAACCTGGGCGACAGAGCAAGACTCTGTCTCAAAAAAAAAAAAAAAAAAAAAAAAAGGAAGCAAATTTTCACACATGCTACGATATGAATGAAGGAACCTTGAAGATATTATGCTAAGTGAAGTATGTTACATATGAAAGGACAAACATTGTATAATTTCTCTTAGAGAAGGTGCTTAGAATAGTCAAATTATAGAAACAAAAAGTAGAATGGTAGTTGCCAATGGCTGGGAGATAATGGTTATGGGGAGTTGTTTAATGGGTAGAGTTTGAATTTGGGAAGATGGAAAAGTTCTGAAGATGGCCAGTGGTCATGGTTACACAGTAACGTGAATGTGCCTAATGCCAGTGAACTGTACACTTAAAAATGGTTAAAATGGCAAATTTTATGTTATGTATTTTACACAATAAAAATGAGATTTCCTATTTCCCTCTTTGAGAACAAGAATGTAGTCTGTTGGGTTTTTCTGATAAGTGAGAAACAAAATTTTGACAGTGCTCACTCAGGTTTATAACCACAAAGTAAGGTTTTAAATACGTCCTATTCTGATCAAGTTTATCTATGTTTATTACTGGAAGAACTTTTTACCAGAAAGCAATTTGGGGAATCTTTGTGTCTCAAAATGAAGATTACATTATTTTTGATATGATGTTTTTACATAAGTTACTATATATTTTTTAGCCTAGTCTTTGAAAATTGGCCATCTTTGTACATTGATAGTAACTCTTTAAACCATAGACTTTTACCAGGCTAAATAATAGAAACTTATTGCATCCTTGCATATCACCTTTTTTCTTTCTTTCTTTTTTTTTTTCTTTTTTTTTTTTTTAGATGGAGTCTCGCTCTGTCACCCAGGCTAGAGTTTTTTTTTTTTTTTTTTTTTTTTTTTTTTTTTTTTGAGACGGAGTCTCGCGCTGTGTCACCCAGGCTGGAGTGCAGTGGCGCGATCTCGGCTCACTGCAAGCTCCGCGCCTGTAGTCCCAGCTACTCGGAGGCTGAGGCAGGAGAATATTATCTTTTTTCTAAAAAGTTTATTTAACTTGCATGCTGTCTATTATGTTACAAGAGGCAGTTTTAAAAATGAAAACACACATAGGATAAATGAGTTTTTACTATTTACACATTGGGATAAAACCAGGATTAATTCATATATGCATTTATATATATATATATATATATATATATATGCACACATACACACTTTTTTTTTTTTTGAGACAGGGTCTCACTCTGTTACCCAGGCTGGAGTACAGTGGTGCTAGCATGGCTCACTGCAGCCTCGACTTCCCAGGCTCAAGCAATCCTACCACCTCAGCCTCCCGAGTAGCTGGGACTACAGGCAAGCGCCACCATACCCAGCTAATTTTTTATTTTATTTTATTTTATTTATTTATTTTATTTATTTATTTCTGAAATGGAGTTTTGCTCTTGTTGCCCAGGCTGGAGTGCAATGGCGCTATCTCGGCTCACTGCAACCTCCACCTCCCAGGTTCAAGTGACTCCTGCCTCAGCCTCCCAAGTAGTTGGGATTACAGGTGCCAGCCACCACTCCAGGCTAATATTTTGCATTTTTAGTGGAGACAAGGTCCCCTATGTTGCCCAGGCTGGTTTTGAACTCCTAGGCTCAAGCGAGTCTCCCGCTTCAGCCTTCTGAAGTGCTGTGGTTATAGGTGTGAACCACCGAACCCAGCCATATATTAATGAAAGAAGATGTACTTTTCTATGTCACTACCTTCTGGGTGCTGTGATGCAAAACAATGAGTCTCACTTTTCCAGGAACTTGTGGGATTGAGAAGGCAGAGAAGCAATGGGTGGTCAAGGTGTAGTACGCTAAGCACTCTAGCAGGGTTGTCTTCAGGTCCCCATGGGACAGACATGGTGGGCAAGGAATTAAACTGAGGGTCCAGGAAAGATTCCTGAAGGAGCTGAGCTGTAGCTGACACTTGAAGGATAAGCAGGAGTTCACACAGGTCAAAGAAAAAGTGCAGATAATGTCAAATATCCAGGAGCCTCTAGCTCATTATTATTTCCACTGAACCCCCATTGCTATGGAAAAAATAATTTGCAAAATGTAGTTTTACCCTACTTGTTTGCTAAATGTATCAGATACCAAGCCTTTGCATTTTACAAATGAAAAATGTAAAACCTTGAGAATTAAAGTTTCATTTCAGTGACTTTAGCCTGGCCTATGTCATGTGTCTGCTTTCCCCAGCCTGAAGGAAGCCCATGAAACTAGAGCCCTTTTTCATGGTGTTGGTGCCCCCAAGGATTGCTGTGAGCTTCACATGACTCCCATGCTTTTCTGCCTTTAACAGTTTCACAACCAAAGAGGAGCTGGGGAAGACAGTGCCTCAGCTACTGACTCCTGGTCTGATGGGTGAATCTCCAGAAATCTTCAGTCCCTCAGAAGATGAAGGCCACAGGGAATACCAAGCCAGTGACTCTGACTCCGACGGGCCTGTCTTGTACACTGACGATGAGGACGAAGATGAAGATGAGGATGGCAGTGGAGAAAGTAAGACTGTTTTCAAGAGGCAGGGAGAAGCGTGGGTGATAAGCAGAAGCAGCTGCACTTTGTAAAGAATAAAAGCCTCATTAGGAACCAGACATCTGATGTTTTCTTTCCCCTCATCCTCCTTTCTCAAATTAGAAATGTGTATATCCTAAAGTTTAGCTTTTGACGGGAGGCCTTTCCAGAAGATGATGTCACACGGCTGGATCT
The DNA here is from genome assembly GCF_003255815.1 of Theropithecus gelada. Classification (NCBI taxonomy): domain Eukaryota; kingdom Metazoa; phylum Chordata; class Mammalia; order Primates; family Cercopithecidae; genus Theropithecus; species Theropithecus gelada. The sequence goes on from NC_037671.1 coordinate 168,682,593, forward strand.
GGCCTTTGTCGATGAGCTAGATGAGCTAGATGTGCACATTGGTTTTTGTGCTGAGAATCAAAGCTTTCTAATGACAGAGACCTTTCTCACTATGACCAAAGAGAGCCTTCCACTCTGGGACCATTCTTGAAGAAAGAAAGGAGTCAGTGCAGATTCTTGGGCTTACTCATTGGAGGTGTTTGAAATTTTCACTCACTTTTTTTTTTTTTCTTTTTTACTGGGGTTTATAGAAAGGGGAAGGAGGAATGAATCAAGAATGCCAAATATCTCATTAGCATTAAGAGGTCAAGCATGGTGGTTCATGTCTGTAACTTTGGGAGGCTAAGGTGGGTGAATCACTTGAGAACAGGAGTTCGAGACTAGCCTAGCCAACATGGCGAAGCCCTGTCTTTACTAAAAATACAAAAACCAGTCAGGCGTGGTGGCACACACCTGTCATTCCAGCTGCTCTGGAGGCTGAGGCAGGAGAATCGCTTGAACCCGGGAGGCAGAAGTTGCAGTGAGCTGAGATCACGCCACTGCACTCCAGCCTGGGAGACACAGTGAGACTCCATCTCAAAAAATAATAAGAAGAAGAATGCTAAATACCTCGTTAGCATTAAAAAACAATCATACTTCCACAATAAGTAAGATAGTAGGCCTTCTAGGAAATAATAATATCATTTATGTATTAAAAATAACGGCAAAAACCACAATTACTTTTACATCAACCTAATATAACTTGGAGATCTGGAAAGTGCTTTTATTTTTTTTTAACTTTGAGCAGGATAACAGAGGAGGGAATCACTGTGGGACTGAATTTGTAGATTATGACAAGTTATTAGTGATTAAATGGCACTTTGTCAATCCCTTTTAATTTGCATGGAGCAAAAAAAATAAATAAAACCATTATCATCCATGTGGTATTACTTATCATTTGTTGAAATTTTCAGGGTTCTGAGTAATTAAGGGTTAAACATTGGTAGACTCTGCCAGGATGGCGTCTGAGTAGAGGAAAGGAGGAGACAAGGATTAACTGTCCAGAATAAAAGCAAAGGAACTAAGTTTTTTAAACTTGAAAAAGAAAAAGCATTGTACAATCATTCATTTCTATGATCCACCCTCTCAGCAAAATAAACTGCAGCTATCACTTTCCAAACGATGAAGTGAGACTTCTAAGTTTTTTATGGTGTCCCAATATTTCTCAGAACATTAAAAAGAAATAGCTTTTCAGTCTTCTTAAAATGTACTGCATCCAACTCAGTCTTTTTTTCCTTAGGTTAATTAAGATTCTCCTCCTGCACGAGGAGAAAGAATTTGGTCTGGGCTCTATTTAAAGTCCATGCCATGTGTAACCCAAGTGCCACTGGCTAAAAGCCTCTCTCTCTGCATTTCTCCTCTTTTTCAATCCTCAGGTGCTTTGGCAAGTAAAATACGCCGGAGGGATACTCTTGCTATCAAACTTGGCAACAGACCATCTAAGAAAGAATTAGAGGACAAAAACATCTTGCAGCGTACATCCGAAGAAGAGAGGCAGGAAATCCGACAACAAATTGGAACCAAGTTAGTCAGGTAATTGCTGACATTTTAGGGCAGTACTGACTAATTTGTATTTTTCTCCTTCCCAAAGCTTCCTACCTAACTGGGGTCATTGTGAATTCCTTATGTCCAGATACATCTGGCCTATTGGGTCTTTTAAAGTTGGTCTTGCATGATGAACCACTCGAGGAACTTATCCTTTGGCCCAGCTAGCCAGTGGCTTTCAGGTCACCAAAGCCTATTCCAGGGGTCAACAAACTTTTTTTTAAAGACCAATTGGCAAACATTTCAGGCTTTGCTGGCCAGACAGTCTCTGTTGCAGCTACTCAACTGCACTGCTGTAGCATAAAAGCAGACATAAATAATAGATAAACAAATGAGTGTGGCCATGTTCCAATAAAACTTTATTTATTCATAAAGCTGGATTTGGCCTGCAGATCACAGTTTGCTCAACAATCCTGGCCTAATTTATGCACTCACTAGCATTCCTGGGAATGCCATGAGGTTCTGCCTTGTGGGCTGTGAGACTGTAGAAATACTAGTTCCCTTTAGTGGTCTGGCTTCATCCAAGTCAGGTAGCCATAACCCTCATATCTAAACATCCCCCTTCCGACTTCAAGTAAATGGGTCATCTGACATCTCTTCCTGCCTCCAACCATTGTATAGGATTTTTGTTTTTGCCACTGGTGACTTTACAAGTCCCTTTAACTGGCATTTTTAATAGAAGTGAGCATTCATTCATGCCAAAGGTCTTATTTTTGATGATCAGTTTAAGCATATGTGAGAATTAGTTGTTCTGCTGACTTATCTTACTCTGCATACCCAACAGGGTGCATAACTGGGAGAAAGGAACTGTCTAGAATCCCAGAGCAGGATTTGGAGGTAGGGGGAAAATTGCTGTCCTTGCTTGGAAGTGGTATAACTGGAGGCAGGATTGACATGGAGGCTGCTGACCATTTCTCCAGAGGAAGAGTAACCCCTAAGGCACCTCCTTATGGCTGAGTTGTGCAGAAAGGTGTCAGAGGCAGCAGCTGTGGCATCTATCTGAAGGAAAAGCACAGCCTACCAGGGAACCTCGGGGGAGGCTTAGAGGGTCTCTCTGTTCCGTAAGCCCTCTTGCAACTCTGGAAGCAATTTGGGAATGTTTACCAGTGGTCTCTCTCACTGTCATCTTAATTCAGCCCTAACCTGTGACCATTTCTGGCTTCGGGAAAGAGCCAGCAGAAGCAAGAGGGACCAAAGTGATTAATGGTATCAAGCTGGAAAAACCTACAAGTCTAATCTTGCCATCTTACCAAGGAAAAACAAGGGGCCTCTCTGAGGCCCAGAGAGATTAAGGAAATTTCTCAAGGACATGCAGTTACTGAGTAGCAGAAACGGAATCAGAGTTTCGCTCCTGGGCTCTCTGCCCAATTTTCTTTTGTACACTGTCTCCTGTTTTGTACTTTCTACTCTATGTAAGAGAGTATATGCTTCTAGGTTTTCTGATTGTTTTATTACTCTTGTTTATGTTTTGCCATGAAGAAGAATGTAAATCATTGAATATTTGCATAAAATAGTAATAGTATTATCATAGCAAGGAGTAAAAAAGTGTGAAGTATCATATACCCACCTCGATAAATGTCAAAGTAACCGTAAAGAAAATTTGGTAAGTTTTTGTTAAAAATCCTAAACAAATGAGGAGTTGTAATCCCAGCACTTTGGGAGGCCAAGGCAGGCGGATCACGTGAAGTCAGGAGTTCGAGACCAGCCTGGCCAACATGGTGAAATACCATCTCTACTAAAAATACAAATATTAGCCGGCCGTGATGACGGGCACCTGTAATCCCAGCTACTCAGGAGGCTGAGGCAGGAATTTGGAGGCGGAGGCTGCAGTGAGCCGAGATCGTACCACTGCACTCCAGCCTGGGCAACAAAGTGAGACTCCATCTCAAAAAACAATTGAAAAATAAATTTTAAAAAATATACTAAATATCTTACTCTAGGGAGAAACCCTAAAGTCATTTTCTTTAAAAATAGAAGCAAAGAAAAATGCCTTAACCTTACTGTGCTAAAAGTCTGGTCACAATTATTTGTGGTGAAGAAAAGGTATAAATTATAGGAAAGATAGACTGTTGTTATACATGGTTATATACCTAGAAAACTCTAAAAACTGACCCCAGATTGCTATATATAATAATTTCAGCAGGTTTGCTTGATGTAAGATTAACCTAAAAAATCAACATTATATTTATATAACATTGATACATAGAAGAACTCTCCCACAATGAAAAGGGAGATTGCAGTCACAGCAATAGCAACGACCACATTTTAAACACTTAACTCTTCACTTCACTCCAGGCCCAAGAAATCCATTTCCAGAAAATCATAGTGGAAGGAATGAAGGAATATATAACTAAATGGAAAGAGAGTAAAGATTTTTGTCAATGAAGAAAAATCAGCAGACAGGTTAATCAAATGGGTAGCATGAGGTTTGAAGGACAATGGGTGTACTTTATAGAATCAAAGCATAATGGATTCATTCCATAAAATGAAACCTAATGGAAATAAATGTCACCTTTTTCAGTGTGGGCCAAAGAAAAACCATCTGCCAAGATAGGATGGGAGGTCTGTGGCTACAGATTGAAAAGATGTTTGGGGCTGTGAAAAATGTAATGAAAATAATCATGTACACAACCATTGTGAGAGGTGGCTATTCAACATCCAAGTATGGGCTTATCCAGAACTGGCAGAAATACAGTCATAGGACAAGGCAGGAAAGAGCTCCTGCTTGGCCCCCATCTGTAAAACAAAGCTAACTAACCTAAGAGCTTGGGAGGATTAAAGGAGATGATACACTAATGGTTCTTTAGTATCTGGGTCATAGCAAGCCCTCAGAAAAATTAAATTTCTTATTATTCATTTAAATTATTATACATCAGTTAAACTAGTAAAGCACATTTAAAAATTAAACCCAATGTTGGCAAATTTGTGAGCAAGTAGGACACATATACATTGCCCTTTTTCAGTATTTCTGAAGAACAGTTTAACAATATGATAAGAGAATTATGAAGCGGTCTGTTTCTTTGCATGGTAATTCCATTTGGTAACTATATAAAAAGTAAATAGGCCGGGCGCGGTGGCTCAAGCCTGTAATCCCAGCACTTTGGGAGGCCGAGACGGGTGGATCACGAGGTCAGGAGATCGAGACCATCCTGGCTAACACGGTGAAACCCCGTTTCTACTAAAAAATACAAAAAAAAAAAAAAAAAACTAGCCGGGCGAGGTGGCGGGCGCCTGTAGTCCCAGCTACTCGGGAGGCTGAGGCAGGAGAATGGCGGGAACCCGGGAGGCGGAGCTTGCAGTGAGCTGAGATCCGGCCACAGCACTCCAGCCTGGGCGACAGAGCAAGACTCCGTCTCAAAAAAAAAAATAAATAAATAAAAAATAAAAAAAGTAAATAATCCAAAGGGGGAAACTGCTATATCTTACAAAGATGTTTATTACAAAGATATTTATAGTAATGATAAATTAAAACAAACCAGTGTTCAAAAACAAGGGACCAATGAAGAACACTGTGAGAAGCTGACACTGTGGAATCCCATAAAGTACCAGTTTTCTAAAGACTTCATCAAGGATGCCCTGGAAATGATACATAGGCATCTACTGGAAGAACCAGGGAAGTGTAGGTGTGTGTCTGGGCTGGGATGGGAGCATGGATGTGTGTCTGGGCTGGGATGGGAGTGTAGGTGTGTGTTTGGGCTGGGATGGGAGTATAGGTGTGTGTTTGGGCTGGGATGGGAGGAGGTTTCTCCATCCCAGATCTAACCATCCAACTAAGACAGCTTCTGTCTCTCTTACAGATTAGGATTCCACTGCAACCCCCAAAAGTTCGAAAGCCTTGATAAATACATAGACTATATCTGTCAAAAATGTCAATGGTCTGGGCGCGGTTGTTTCATGCCTCTAATTCCAGCACTTTGGGAGGCTGAGATGTGGATCGCGTGAGCCCGGAAGTTTGAGACCAGCCTGGGCAACATGGCAAAACCCCATCTCTACCAAAGAAAGAAAAAATTAGTGGAGCTTGGTGGCATGTGCCTGTAGTCCCAGCTACTTGTGAGGCTGAGGTGGAAGGATCGCTTGAGTCCAGGAGGTAGAGGTTGCAGTGAGCTGAGATCACGCCACAGCACTCCAGCCTGGGCAACAAAGCCAGACCCTGTCTCACCAAAAAAAAAAAAAAAAAAAAGTTAATAGAGCAAAGTTTTCACTGTTATTAAAATGTAAATTTTACAGAATTATTTTTGTACAAACACAGCACATCTAATCACTGTCATTGAAAGATAGTTCACCCACAGTTCTAGCCACAGAGAACTCCATGTCTAATGAGAGACAGAATTATATGTTGCACGATGGGGTCATGTGAAAAGCACAAACATCTAAGTCAAAGGATTTGAGTATGAATCCTGGCGCTAGCATTTACTAGTGTTTTACCTTAGGCAGGTTAGTTAACCTCTCATTTCCTCATCTGTAAAACTGAAACTGGGTGCTACCTTGCTGAACTGCTTTGAGGATTCCAGATCATATAAGCTAAGCACCTAGCACAGTACCGGGATTTTTAAAAGTATGACTAAATGATAGCTGTAATTATTATTTTTATAACTGCCTGTGTGATAAGTGCTTTAATAGATGTATAGTCTGTGTATAAATTGCTGTAAATGAGCAAAGAACCAGGAGCCTTTAATTCTCACTTTCAGAAGAGGCCAAATACATATCTTCAAGATATTATTTTAATCATCTATAAGATTTCAGTAGATGGAAAAGGAGAGAAAGATATTCAGATGGAGGAGACACCATAGATAAAAGAAATGTGGCTTATTGTGGGCGTAATATAGAGTACAGTATATTCATAATAGAGATATGTAGCACAGGATACATGGGGACATGGATGGCAGAAAACCTGGCTGGCATAGAGATAGATGTTCAACAAGTTCTTCTGTCTGCTCAATTAAGTTAGTTTCAAGGTAGCTCTGATGAAGATCATAGTTTAGCATATTAATGAGATATTTAAAGTATTAATTTCAGTTCTTCTTACCATTTTTGTCATAACCATAAACATTTAGAATTAGTAGTACTATCTTATATTAAGATTACCCAGCCAGGCACAGCATCCTATTTTAGACCCTAATGAGCTATATATTAATTAGGCTATCAGCTAAGCTGTAACAGAGACCAAAAACTATAGTGGTCCAAACCAGGTATGTGTATTTCTTTTTCACATGACCGTCCCCAGGTAGGTGGGCCATCCAGCATGGTTGGGAACTCGGCTCCTTGAAGTCAGCCTAGCTCCTGCGTTCCTTCTGTCTTGCTGCTCTCCCGTCCCCTGGATAGTCTCATCTGCATGATCAAAGCTGGCTCACACCATCAGGCTGAAGTTCTAGCCTGTGGAAAAAGGAAAGAGAAAGAAGGGAACATGCACCCAGGCATTTTAAGGATGAGAAGGGGAAGTAACAAACATCATTCTGCTCACATCCCATTGCAGAAACTCAGTCACAGCACGATACCTGGCTTCTAGGGAGGCAGAAGTCTGTAGTCAGGTACCTATCTAACATCGAGACCAATCTGTTGCTAAAAGGAAGGGAGACTGTGTAATGGGGGTCGGTGAGTAGCCTCAGCCATGATCTGTAGTCTCCAAACTAATGGGAAAGAGACTTTTATTTTGCAGCTTTAAAAATGGATTTTTATTTCTCAAAACATGAAAAATAGAGCTTTGTTGTTTTATTTCGAGTCTCCTACTAGGGTACCTCATTTTTAACCTGTAATATATCCTTTTTGTCATCATAGGAGGCTGAGCCAGAGGCCCACAACTGAAGAATTAGAGCAAAGAAACATCCTAAAACGTGAGTATTCTATACTATAGAATGATTCCTTGTGTAATCATTAACAAGCTGCCTCTACAGATGATCCATGTATCAGTAAGAAACCATCATATATTCGTTTACTTAAGATGGATTGAAGTAGTCCATTTATGTCACATTTATATGTAATTGTTTATATATTTTTTTAAATTTCTTGAATTTCATATTTTATTTTATGGCTTTGAGCCTTACATCCCCCCACCAGACCAGAGTCATAGTCATGACAATTGTGTTTAAGAAAGATGAAATATATTCCATGTATTCCTTCACCCAAATATTAAATAGAAAAAGAATGCTCTGGTCTTCTTGCAAATAAATGTCAAAGAAAAGGCCAAAGGAATCCACAAAGAAACAAATCAAACATTCCTATATTAATATTCTTAATAATAGTTTGTTGCTAGTTTAACAAATGACTCAATTCAAAATAAAATTTTCAATCCATTGCATTTTCCTATGTTGTGAAAACTCGGCTTCCTTCTTGAGTTGTTTATAATTTCTCAGCACTAAAACGTTCTCCATTCATTTTCCTACTTTATTTTCCCATTCTGTTTTCCCCTCTGTTCTCTTTGACCTTAGTTTTTACTCGTCCCTGCAGTAGTATTTATTGGAGTTGGTATGTTAAAAACTATAAAACTAACAGAAATACAGTTTGTCATGCTATCATGTGTCAATGTGGTCAGGCATTGCAGTGAGTTAAGAAACAGATATTTTTAAATTGAGCCTAGCTGTAGTTTTATATATTGTTAACTTGGTTTCAAAAGATCTTTTTATTGTGTGAAATATCAAAGAAGAGGGATGGGTAAAACTCTGAATAGTGCTACAATGGTAGTGACCCATGGTGTGGGGGAAATCTTTGTCAGCCAGGCTTTTCGAGTTATCTTGACCTGCTAGAAGACCCCTCCTCTCCAATCCAAGATACTTTCTTTCCTTTAGGGAAGAAAGATTTTAGTAGCATATTGTATTACAGTTGTTAGTACAAAATCAATTCAACAATGAATATCAACTACCATTCAGTGAGAGCAACTACCATCCACCCAGTCTATGGGATCACTTTCTTTGGAATGCTTTTTTCTGGCTTTTTTTGAACATAACTAGAATACAGCCCCAGGAAGGACTTAAGTGGCTACTAATGTATAGAAGAGCCAGTTTGGAGCAGGAAAAATTTGTGACTAGAAAAGTAGGAAAATTTTGTGTTTTTGCTTTGCTGAGGAAGAGTAGAAGCAGCATCTAATTTTGACAACAAAACAAACCAGAAAGGTTCATTGCTTTCCATGATAGGTTCCTGGGAAATACTTGTTGAATTTTTAAGCATGCTCAAATGCAGACCCTAAGCTCCTAAAAAACACAAAGATTATGTCTTACTGGATGCCTGCTCTAATACCTAGAAGAAGAAAGGAAGGGCACATTTTGGGTAATTCTTTCTTGATCCCGTGAGATAAATAGTGCCAAACCACACTAGAGTTTGGTTGTCGGAGGAACTGTTTCATAGATCTAGAAACTTACCGTGCATTGATCTTAAGGGCTGCATTGGCCTTTATATCCTGTTTTCCTAGAGGTTTGGGAAAGAGTGAGACACCTCAGATTCGACTCCAGCCCTTTTTTTTCTTCCTTCTAAGTTCACCTAAACATGTTTATTTCTGGAAACAGAGGCATATTTCCAGCCTGGAGAGGCTGATAACTGGCTTATGATCTCCTGACCCAGTATTATATAGCCAAGGGAGGCGGAGGAAAACTGGGAGAGGTCATCTTTCCCTGAGCAGTCACAGGAAACTGAATGGCCTAACTTAGAAACACTCTACTCAGCCTGTTTGCTTCTTGGTTCTTCCACATAGATTGCTCTTGTTTGATGTTTGTATGTTTCATCTCAGCATTTGTTCAAGAACAGTGGAAAAGTGTGTGATACGGTGTGGTTTTTAAGGACAGTTACTTTAACTAGGTCATCTTTTTTTTTTTTTTTCCCAAGACAGAGCCTCGCTCTGTTGCCCAGGCTGGAGTGCAGTGGCACGATCTCGGCTCACTGCAACCTCCGCCTCTCGGGTTCAAGTGATTTTCCTGCCTCAGCCTCCTGAGTAGCTGGGACTACAGGTGTGTATCACCACACCTGACTAATTTTTGTATTTTTAGTAGAGACAAGGTTTTGCTATGTTGGCCAGGCTGGTCTCAAATTCCTGACCTCGCAATTCACCCACCTCGGCCTCCCAAAGTGCTGGGATTATGGTTGTAAGCCACTGTGCCCGGCCCTAACTAGGTCATCTTTTCTTGACAAACTAGAAAACTAACTTACAGAATTAAACATTCAACAACTTTTAGAGTCCATCACTAGTTTAATGAACATGAGTCCAGATGCCGATAAATGCCATTAGTTTTCATTGGTGACCACAGGACAAATTATATTTCTTAGTGTCATGCACCATACTAGTCCTTACTTGATGTCTTTCCTAATTATTTTGGTGATACTAGAGCTTGTTAAAAAAGACATATTACATATATGTATTTATATTATATTATATTACATTTAGTTATACATTTTAGAACCAGTTCCTAAAAACTGACAAAATAGAAAGCAAGTTTTGGTACTTAAAAGGTCAACTTTTGCTAATTAAGAAAGGTGATGTATTTAGCTGAGAATGTAATTCTAGCTATGTCTTATATAGAGAAAAATGAATTAAGCCATTGAGTTCTGCATATATTTTTCCCCAACATTTTATTATGAAAATTTTTAAACATGAAGAAAAGTTGAAAGAATTTTACAGTAAATCCACATATATCTGCCATCTATAGTCTATCATTAACATCTTGCTTTATGACATATCTATGCATCTGTTGATCCAGCTTTTTTTAATGCACTTGAAGTTTATGTGTGTTTTTTCATTTGTTAAAAACACCCACATGAGGCCAGGTAAGGTGGCTTATGCCTGTAATCCCAAAGCCTTGTAAGGCCAAGGCAGGAGAATTGCTTGAGGCCAGGAGTTTGAGACCAGCCTAGGCAATATAGTGAGATCTCATCTCCACCAAAAATTGAAAAAACAAAATATCGACATGGAAACATGTAAAAAATAAAAAGGGAAATGAATCCACAAAAAATTTGGCTTTTTGAACCCATTTTACCTGAACTAACAACTCAAGAAGATAATATTCCAGTTGTTGATATTTTTGTATTTTTCTTTCTTCTCCTTTTAGCTCATCCACAAAATTCTCTGCGTAATATTGCTCGCCAGGCAGGTTTCCTGTGGTGCTTGCTGCTGTTTAACCACATGTATTATTTGTTTATTTATCGGAAATGCTTCCTGCAGCTTGTCCAAAATGTTCACCCCTCTCTATTCTGATGAGAGTTACTGAGAGCAAGATTTGTCAGTGAACCATGTCACTTCCTTCATGAGTATCCTTCCAGCCTGTTTAAATTAACCGGAAAGATTTACATCCTACTTTATAGTTAGTCCTCTAGTGAATCAAAAAATGAAGGAAGCATGCAAAAAACTTGGTGAATTTTCAAATACTGAGTTTAAGGTTTAACCTTGACTGTATGAGAGATTTTACAATGACTGTTTAATAAGATTCAGAGAAACTGTCATGGTAGCTCATGCTGGTAATCCCAGCTACTTGGGAGGCTGAGGCGGGAGGATCACTTGAGTCCTGGAGATCAAGACAAGCTTGGGCAACACAGGGAGAGCCCATCTCTGCAAAATAAAAGGAAAGGTTCAGAGGAACAGTCATGTTGGCTTCCTTCTACCTCTCACCCTCGTCCTTTAACTTCACTAAAAGTACAATTTTGAACATGGAAAACGTAAAGAAGTCAGTTTCTGATGTCAAAAATGAATTCAATTCCCTAATTGGTAGCACTAGTTGAACAATATGCTTAATAAGACAAAACTATCAAATATTCCCTTCAAGGAAATGTCATTTTTGCATATTTAATGAAGACTGGAGCATTCATTAGCTTTGGGATGTATTATATCCAATTTTTTAATCTTTGAAAAATACCTTAAAAATATAGCATAAACACCGTACAGGAAGAGTTGACAAAAATGTTTTAAGAGTTATATTTTTGTTTTTATTAACAATGTCATCAATATCACTAACAATATCATCAATTTTTATCAACAATATCAACAATTTTATTTTCACTATCACGTCGCCTTGTAAAGCTCTGGTTTAAATCACAGGAACCACAGTGTGGCTTTTGTTTATTATGTATTTTGACAATCCACAAGCTTTATCCAACCCATATGAGGTAATTCTTTGAACCTAAGTATGCATTTTTAAGGATATGAAAGGATATATATTTTGTGAAGCAATTAAAAACCTACAGTACTTTCGTAGGAAGAAATTTAAATTATAACCAAATTTGTTTGGCACAAAATGAAAGGATATTAACTCATTGTTTCTTATCTTGTGGGTGATTACAGTTTATGTTCACTCGTTGTCTAATCACCTTCTTTCTTTCTTATGCATTAAAGTTATTATTTCAGAAGAACATAGATACTTTTCCCTGTTCAGAGAAGGAAAACTGATGAAGAATTTAGCCTGTTCAACTAACAAATACAGATGTTGCAAATATTGAATACTGATATTTTATTCACAATAAAAATAGTCTTAGTTGTAAGAAGTCTATTTGAATTTTAAAATAAATATATTTCATACCTATCATGGATTAAAAATTTTTTTTTCATTGAACCCGGGAGGCAGAGGTTGCAGTGAGCCAAGATCGCACCACTGCACTCTAGCCTGGGTGACAGAGCAAGACTCTGTCTCAAAAAATAAAAACAAAAATAAATAAATAAACAAATAGAAGAAGCTTTCCTTTTTCAACCTTTTAGTCAAGCCTTTATACAGCATTATTTTCCTTCAAAAGAGTTCATAATAGCACTTTCTAAAACACAATCTTTCATAAGCATCGGTATCCAAGAAGCAAAATGTATGCTCATTGATCGAACAGATGATGAGCTAAAGGAAGCAACAGAGAGAAGTTCCTCAAGTAAGCAACAACCAGCAAAACCTGAAGGGGTGTTTATTTCTTTAAAAATTTTGGACATTTTTCTTTAAATCCCATCTGTTGGGCAGCATAAAATTGTACTACTTGGTGAATCACTAGAGAAAGAGAAGACTTTGGAAAGGCAAAGTCACAAGAAAATAAATAATTTCCACCCACAGTACATCATAACCTCATTTAGAACATTCTGGTTTGAAAGCGAAGTCCAAGGAAATGCTTACATTCTGCTTCTATGGAAACCAAGGAAGACAAATCAAATATTTTGGTTGGATTTGAGTGGAAATCAGCAGCTCAGACATGCATCGGATGGTTCTAATTTGCTCTTTTAATATGTCTCAGATTTTCACATGAAGGGCAGATCCAGAAGTAAATTTTCATCTGAATTCTGGTAAATTGTACTTATAAGCCCATGAGATGATCAACAATAGAGGGCTTTCATTAGAATATGGGCATTCCTGTGGTTTTTTTAAGAATACAACAAGACATCAGGAAGCAAAAACATTTAAAATTAGTAAAGCAAACCAGTCCTACAAAAAAAGCGTGTGTGTGTGTGTGTGTGTGTGTGTATAAGATGATCAACCTTTCTACAAAATCTTTCGATAACTTTTTAACAATGTTGGTGAAGTGTTTGATCATTATTTGTTAGAATCACATGATTGTGGCCTGATATACTTTTCTGATTATAAAATCATCTATAGTAACTGTCATCATGACTTTCCTTCTTTAATAAACAGAAAAGAATGAAGAAGAGGAACAAGAAGCAAAAATGGAACTTAAACGCAGGCTCAGCAGAAAGGTAATGAAGTTGTGACTATTAATGAGCATACGTATTTTGAGATATATTTTGTTTTTAAAAAAAAAAATACTAATCCTCTCTCTGTATGTAAATCAGATGTTTAGAAATAATTATTCCTATTAGTCTATAAGCATAGACAACAAAATCACCAGCCTGGGCAACATGGTGAAACCCTATCTCTACAAAAAATACAAAAATTAGCTGGCATGGTGGCACATGCCTGTAGTTCCAGCTACTCAGGAGGCTGAGGTGGGGAGATTGCTTCAGCCTGGGAGGTGGAGGTTGCTATGACCTGATATCGTGCCATTGCACTCCAGGCTGGGAGACAGAATGAGACTCTGTCTCAAAAAAAGTAACTAAGTAAAATAAATAAATATAATGCACGTGCTATAAATGATGTTTATAATTGCATGTTGTGTTAATTTTGAAAAATTAACAAGGGTTTTAAATTGCATTTACTCTATGAAAATATGTACTCTGTGCGAAAATTTTTAAAGATACAAAAAAAGAAAAAAATAAAATCGCATGTCTTTCATTCAGAGATAGCCATTATTAATATTTCAATGCATATATTTCTATTTTTAAAAAATTGTTTTGAGTCAGGTGCAGTGTCTTGCACCCATAGTCCCAGCTACTTGGAAGCTGAGTCAGGAGGATTGCTTGAGCCCAGGAGGTCAAGACCAGCCTGGAGTGAGGCCTTGTTTCAAAAAAAAAAAAGAATTAATTAAAAATTAATCTCGGTCTTGCTTGATTAGAGCAATGATAAAAGAAAAAGAAAAAAGAAGTGGAAAAATTTTTAATTATAATAAAAATTATTTCTTAAAATGCTCACACTTTCCATTTAGTGTTGGAAATGTTAAACAAGTAAATATTTCGTTACTCCTGAACATTTCCCACTATTCCACATCACAGCTGGGTAAGTAATTTATTAAGTGAACTTGATATCCAGCCTGCCTGCTACAGTGCTACCCAGATTGGCAAATGTCTTACCTGCCAAACTCAGAAAATTGTTGCCACTTATTTATGAATGTATAAATCTGATGTAAGAGCCATCACTTTTTTCTGTGTTAAAAAAATAATAGCCTTTGAAAAAATCAAGCACCATCAGAGTTTATATTTCATTATAAATCCTTCTAATAATTCTTCAGGCATACCCTATGCACCTAAAAATGGATAAAGTGACTAAAATGTGACATCTCCATGAAGTGTGACCTGACCCACATTTTTGTAGGCTAGAATCGGGGAGTCTTCAACAAAAGCATTCCAAGGCAGATGGAGGTGGCAATGCTTCATTCCCACAGAAAAGCTATGGGACTATGTCGAAAGTGGTTCTGTTTTTCAAGGAAAAAGATCCTTTATTTATCCATTGTATTAGTCCATTTTCACACTGCTGATAAAGACATACCTGTGACTGGGAAGAAAAAGAGATTTAATTGGACTTATAGTTCCACATGACTGGTGAGGCCTCAGAATCATGGCAGGAGGCGAAAGGCACTTCTAACGTGGCAGCGGCAAGAGAAAATGAGGAGGAAGCAAAACGGGAAACTCCTGATAAACATATCAGGTCTTGTGAGACATTTTGACTATCACAAGAATAGAATGGGAAAGACCAAGCCCCATGATCCAATTACCTTCTCCTGGGTCCCTCCCACAACACGGGAGAATTCTGGGAGATACAATTCAAGTTCAGATTTGGGTGGGGACACAGCCAAACCATATCATTCTGCCCCGGCCCCTCCAAATCTCACGTCCTCACATTTCGAAACCAATCATGCCTTCCCAACAGTCCACCAAAGTCTTAACTCATTTCAGCGTTAACCCAAAAGTCCACAATCCAAAATCTCATCTGAGACAAGGTAAATCCCTTCTACCCATAAGCCTGTAAAATCAAAAGCAAGTTAATTACTTCCTAGATAAAGTGGGGGTACAGGTATTGGGTAAATACAGCTGTTCCAAATGGGAGCTGTTCCAAATTGACCAAAACAAAGGGGTTGCAGGGCCCATGGAAAGTCTGAAATCCAGTGGGGCAGCCAAATTTTTAAGCTACAAAATTATCCTTTGAATCCAGGTTTCACATCCAAGTCACACTAATACAAGAGGTGGGTTCCCATGGTCTTGGGCAGCACCACCCCTGTGGCTTTGCACGGTACAGCCTCCCTCTTGGCTGCTTTCACAGGCTAGCGTTGAGTGTCTGCAGCTTTTCTAGATGCATGGTACATGCTGTCAGCAGATCTACCATTCTGGGGTCTGGAGGACAATGACCCTCTTTGCACAGCTCGACTAGGCAGTGCCCCAGTAGGGACTCTGTGTGGGGGTTCCAAACCCACATTTCCCTTCTGCACTGCCTAGCAGAGGTTCTCCATGAGGCCCCCCTAACCCTGCCCATGGCAAACTTTGGCCTGGACATTCAGGCATTTCCATACCTCTTCTGAAATCTAGGCAGAGGTTCCCAAACCTCAATTCCTGACTTCTGTTCACCCGCAAGCTCAACACCATGTGGAAGCTGCCAAGGCTTAGGGCTTCCACTCTCTGAAGCCATAGCCCGAGCTCTACATTTGCCCCCTTCAGTCACAGGTAGAGTGGCTGGGGCACAGGGCACCAAGTCCCTAGACTGAACACAGCACAGGACCCGGGGCCCTTCCCACAAAACCACTTTTTCCGCCTGGGCCTTGAGGCCTGTGATGGGAGGAGCTGTCATGAAGGTCTCTGACATGGCCTGGAGACATTTTCCCCCATGGTCTTCAGGGTTAACATTAGCCTCCTTGCTACTTATGCAAATTTCTGCAGTCAGCTTGAATTTCTCCTCAAAAAATGGTTTTTTTCTACTGCATCTTCAGGCCGCAAATTTTCTGAACTTTTATGCTCTATTTCCCTTTTAAAATGGAATGCTTTTAACAGCATCCAAGTCACCTTTTGAATGCTTTGCTGTTTAGAAATTTCTTCTGCCAGATACCCTAAATCATCTCTCTCAAGTTCAAAGTTTCACAAATCTCTAGGGCAGGGGCAAAATGCCACCATTCTCTTTGCTGAAACATAATAAGAGTCACCTTTGCCCCAGTTCTCAACCAGTTCCTCATCTCCATCTGAGACCACCTCAGCCTGGACCTTATTGTCCATATTGCTATCAGCATTTTTGTCAAAGCCATTCAACAAGTCTCTAGGAGGTTCCAAACTTTCCCACGTTTTCCTATCTTCCTCTGAGCCTTCCAAACTGTTCCAACATCTGCCTGTTACCCAGTTCCAAAGTTGATTCCACAGTTTTGAGTATCTTTTTAGGAACACCCCACTCCTGGTACCACTTTACTGTATTAGTCTGTTTTCTTGCTGCTGATAAAGACATACCCTAGACTGGGAAGAAAAAGAGGTTTAACTGGACTTACAGTTCCATATGGCTGGGGAGGCCTCAGAATCCTGACGGGAGACAAAAGGCATTTCTTAGATGGTGGCAGCAAGATAAAATGAGGAGAAAGCAAAAGCAGAAACCCCTGATAAACCCATCAGATCTCAGGAGACTCATTCACTGTCATGAGAATAGCATGGGAAAGACCAGCCCTCATGATTCAATTACCTTCCCCTGGGTCCCTCCCACAACATGTGGGAATTCTGGAGATACAATTCAAGTTGAGATTTGGGTGAGGACACAGCCAAACTGTATCTTTTTTTTTTTTCTCAAAGCCCATTAATGTCAAATAATGATCAAACTGAAAGACTATTGACTCCGTTTCTAGGGATGACTGTAGTCTTCAATGGCCCTTAAGTTACCATCTGTAGACAAGCAATCACCCCTCCTCATTGCCCTGGGCACTCTTGTGATATATGTACATGATCTTTCTCAATCCAGCTGGGCCCCTCCATGAGGCAGCAGTGCCTGCCCTTACCCTCTGCACCCACTTGCTTCCACCATACATAGCTCCATGGTGTAGATGCAGGTCAGCCCGTAGCATTTGGTAGCTACCCCATGACTGGGACAGTCCTGAGGATAAGACTGGATGGAGAATTTCTAACCTATGTTGCCACTGGTCACTTTCCTTCTAGCCAGTTCTTGGGAGCAAGGGCTTCTCTACCTCCTTATTTCCACCTGCCCCAAAGTGGCAGCAAGAAGATAGCAATATAGATTGGACAGCAACTAGACTATAACAGATCACTTAGATTATTCTCTCTCTTGTCCATTGCCTACCAGGGCTCTATGAAGATAGAGGGAGCCATAGTTGGCACATCCCTGCTCAAGTGGGCTCAGGGTATGGGCCTAGGCCTTCTAAAAGTCCTTGAGTGCTTTGAATGTTAGAATATTGGCTTAGTTCAGAAGGAAACTGAGGCCCAGGAAAGGGCTGTTAATGACTACAGAATGTAGACCCAGTGCAAAATAAGGAGTATCTCTGGACAGGTGTTGTGGCTTATGCCTGTAACCCCAGCACTTTGGGAGACTGGGATGGGAGAATTGCTTGAGCCCAAGAGTTCAAGACCATCCTGGGCAACAGAGAGAGACTCCCCATTCTGTTCAAATAAAAAAATAAATAAGCAGTATCTCCAAAGAGGACCACTTAGATGATGGGTAGTCTGGCTGTATACAGAGTATATATGAGAGAGAAAATATATGAAAATGGGCCTTATGACTACAATAGAGGTCTAAGTCTACCTCTCTGGAGATAACTGTGATACCGCCCAACTGAGAAAAACCAAAATGGGAGTGAACCTCTGTCACAGAGAGTAGATAATGCCTGTTTACCAGGGGGCCAGCTTTCTTTCACCTGTCAGAATCTTATTCTTCGGTTTGAGAAAGGAACCAGAGAGAAAAGCAATATAATTACAAATTTGAATCGGCGAAGACCACAAGGAGGGACCCAAGTTGTTAGAAGTATCTTGAACGTTGGAGTTGATTTTAAGTAGTGATGGTCTCAAGGAAGTACAGTTCTCCATCAACTCTCCCCTCCCCATTCCTGTACATTGGTTTTTCTGGCCAAGGGCATGTGTCCTATTGGGGCCTTGTCCTTATTATGAATATCTTAAGGACAGCTGTGCTGTAGGCATACCCTTTATTGGACCCTTTCTATGTCATAACTTTTTTTTTTGAGACAGAGTCTTGCTGTGTCACCCAGGCTGGCGTGCAGTGGCACGATCTTGGCTCACTGCAAGCTCCGTCTCCTGGGTTCACACCGTTCTCCTGCCTCAGCCTCCCGAGTAGCTGGGACTACAGGTGACTGCCACCACGCCCAGCTAATTTTTTTTTTGTATTTTTAGTAGAGATGGGGTTTCACTGTGTTAGCCAGGATGGTCTCGATCTCCTGACCTCGTGATCCACCCGACTCGGCCTCCCAAAGTGCTGGGATTACAGGTGTGAGCCACGGTGCCTGGCCTGTATGTCATAACTTTGTACATTTCTGAGTGTATGGGTTTAATATTATAGGAACAGGCTTTTATTCCCATTTCTAAAAGTTTTTTAGAAAAACTTTTAGAAGTTTTGCCTTGATAATTCAATCCATGGCTTTTGCCTTGATAATTCAATCACCAAACCAGCCATTCTGTATCTGGGTTACTATTGTGTCTGTGCATTGCATATTCCTTGCGTCAGGGATGATAGACCTTTATCACAGTGCCAGGCAAGTTGGGGAAAATAGCATAATGCAGGTAGTTGCCAAAGACTGTGACCTATCTGAAACGATGATTTTTTATAGTCTCAAAAATTAGGGCACACGGCTTTCTAGTTCTCATTAGAAATTCCCAAGATGCTGTTGCCTTTTTTTTTTTTTTTTTTTGATGCCTGAAAGTGACCTTATTTAAC
Source organism: Theropithecus gelada (assembly GCF_003255815.1). Lineage (NCBI taxonomy): Eukaryota > Metazoa > Chordata > Mammalia > Primates > Cercopithecidae > Theropithecus > Theropithecus gelada. The sequence goes on from NC_037671.1 coordinate 168,701,570, forward strand.
CATAACTTTGAAGTGTTCTCTATAGAATACTTGCCACCATGAGGCTGTAAGCGGTTTACTGAACTCTGCCTTTTTCCTTGTCCTCCTGCAGCTCAGCCTGAGACCCACAGTGGCAGAGCTACAAGCTCGAAGGATCCTGCGATTTAACGAGTATGTAGAAGTCACAGATTCTCCCGACTATGACCGCCGAGCAGACAAGCCCTGGGCCAGGTTAACACCTGCAGACAAGGCAAGAATCCCAGTGGATTTCGTGTTGATTGTGTTGCTTTTCTGGAAGCTTCAATATCCACATTCCCCCTACTTAAGTCATCCTAGGGGATGAGATCTTACCAAATATTACAACTGTTTTCTGCCTCTGATTATTTAAGCCAGTTAAAGTGATACATTTAGTGATATCAATGTAGTTCTTTCAACTAAGTCTCAGAGAAAAGTAGTTCTTATTTACCATAAAACCCACCTGCTTTCATACCTGGATGGGGAGGGCTTTCTCACATCCAGGATTTATCCTTACTCTTAGAAAATATAACTTATACCACTTATCATTTTAAAGGGATATGTTAACAATAGAAAGGCCTGATCTTTGTCAAGACTGGCACACTTTTAATAGAAATGACAAGACAGCAAATAGTTTAGGCTATGTGGGCCATACAATCTTTGTTGCAACTGCCCAGTCCTGCCATTGTAGCATGAAAACAGCCACAGACAATGCGTAATTGAATGGATATGTATATGTTCCAATAAAACTTTATCTACAAAAACAGATGGTGGGCCAAATTTGGCCTGCAGGTCAGGCTTACCAACCCCTACTCTAAATCATTGCACACAGTTCCTAAAAAATGAAAAATACAGTGGGTTCTATCAATGTAGAAAGACTTTTATCTTATAAGTACTATTGTTCCATAGGCAAAGATTCTTGCCAACCATTTGTTTTTAAATTGTTCTAATTTTTCTCTCTTAGCAAAATCTGGTATTGAATAAACTCATGCTATACCCAGTTTTTTTTTTTAATCGTAAGTACTTTTGCTTAAACATGCCATGTCTTAATGCTAAAACTAGGCATTTAATCACACTCTGTGCTGACCCTTTTTAATAGGAAGCTTCATTATTTAAAGTACCTACTGTGCATCAAGCACATACTGGAGATACAGATTCAGAAATCCTTAGCTCATAAGTAGAAATGAAAAGTAAGAGGAATAAGATCACAAAGGAAGAATGTTCAGAACAAGAGTAGAGGAGAAGGAGGCTGAGAAAAGCACTCCAGGGACGTTTTAGGAAGAAGCAGCAGAAAAATATTGAGAAGAAATGTCTGTGAGGTGGGGAAAGAGGAGAAGCTCGTAGCACAGCAGCTTGGAAGTACTGTCAGGGAGGGCGGCCATGTGTGTGCAGTGACATGGTGAGAGGGAGCATTTTGGTGGCCTGATGGATGGAAGCCTGTGATGGAGACAACGAGGATCAAACACAATCCTGAGAATTTGGGCTCTGAAGGGTAGCAGTATAATAAGGCAGTCGTTCAACGTATGGCTGGTGATTGTGAAGGTTAATAAGCTTGGGTACGTAAATTTGGAAAACGAGATACGGTATCAAGGGAGTGATTTTTTTTTTAATTTATGGGAAATACTTGAACAATTTTTTATGCTGTGAAGGGGTCAAAAGAAAGGGAGAGGTTGAACATACAGGAGGAAAAGTCAGTAACTGATAGAGTGGGAAAAAAATCACTGGAGTAGCAGGACAGTACTTATGTGGAAGAGGCAAGGAGCAGACCCTTGAGGACGGGAGGGAGAGCACAGGCTGAGGAAGCTAGGAAGTCATATTTCATTGTGCTTTTACTTTGCCTCTCACTCATTATGAGTGAGGTTGAGCAAATTTTCATATGCCTATTGGGCATTTGGATTCCACTCCACTGAAGTGCCTTTTGCCCATTTTCTTTTGGGTTGTCAATTTTTTCTGATTCATAGGAGTTCTTCATATATTTCAGTTATGTATGTTGCAAATATTGATTTAACAAGATTCTTAAACTTAATACAGTCAAATTTGTCAACCTTTTTCTTTATGGTTTATGATTTTGTTTCTGGTTTTAAACATTCTTTGCATACCAGAATGATAGATATATTCTCATATACTGTCTTCTAAAGTGTTTATAGTTTTGCTTTTCACATTTAACTTTTTGGTTTGCCTGGAGTTGTTTTTTGGGGAAGGTATAAGATATGCTTTCAGTTTTCTTGGTCATCTGTATTGTATGTTTGTTTTCTATGTCATTATTTGCTCTTTTTTCTTCTTCCCCTTAATTTTTTGGGCTTTATTGGCTGTTCTGTTCTAACCTAAGATAGACTTTCCAGATTATTAATTTTCATCCTTCCTTACTTTCTGATAGAAGCACTGAGGGTTAGAAATGACTCTCTGTGTTAGTGATTTGCAACCTTGGCTACATATTGGAATCACCTATAGATCTTTAAGAATGTGAATGTCTGGGTCCCCTCTCCAGAGATGCTGATCTCATTGGTCTGGGATGTGGCCTTTATATTGGGATTTGTAGTAATTATGTCTCATATGTCCTTGAAAACAATATGTGTCCTACAGTTTGAGGGTGTGCAAATTTCCCTGTAAAATCAGTCTTGTTAGTTCTATTCAGATTTCTGTAGCCTTAGTTATTTTTTTGTCTATTTGATCTGTCAGGTAACAAATAAGACGTGTTAAATCTCCCACTATATGGATTTTTTTGTACTTTTCCTTTTAATTCTGTCAATTTTGCTTCATTTATTGTGAGGTGTGTCATTAGATATATATGTTTAGAATGCATACATTTTCCTGATGAAAACTTTGTTATATTTAAAAATATAACTTTTAAACTAGATTATCAAAATGAGTTATTTTAGACTACCTTCATGAATTGAAGCAGCAAACCTCTGTGATGTTTAGCTCGTGGCTTTGAATTTTCAGTGTACATTTCATCCCTCCCTGCCTATCCCCTTACTTACTGTCTCACACGTCCACGTGAAGAGGCCTGACATTCCTGTCTTATATTAATAAGAAAAATGAAACAAAATAGTGGTAAAGTGTTGGGGCGGCGAAAATTTTTGGGGGTGGTATGGAGAGATAATGGGCAATGTTTCTCAGAGCTGCTTCAAGCAGGATTAGGGGAGGCATGGGAACCTACAGTGGGAGAGATTCAACTGAAGAAAGATTTTGGGGTAAGGGGTGATATTGTGGGGTTGTTAGAAGGAGCACTTGTCATATAGAATTATTGGTGATGGCCTGGATGCGATTTTGTATGGATTGAGAAACTAAATGAAAGATACAAGGTCTGAATAAGAGAAGGAGAAAAACAGGTATTAAAGGACTAAGAATTGGGAGTACCCAGTCCAAGTGAAAGCAAAGAGAGGCTGGGATGAAGGGTGCAAGGAATAGTAAAGAAAGCATGTTTGAGATCCGGAACAGAATAATGGGTTATGGAGGGGTTGTGGAGGGAGGTATTGAGAATAGGAGAGTATATGTGTTTGACACCATGGGGTGGATAGGCAAAACAATTTGGTTGATAAGGCGCAGATCCTGAACTAACCTGTAAGACTTGTCTGGTTTTTGGACAGGTAAAATGGGGGAATTGTAAGGAGAGTTTATATGTTTTAGAAGCCCATGCTGTATCAGGCGAGTGATAACAGTCTTTAATCCTTTTAAAGCATGCTGTGGGATGGGATACTGGTGTTGAGCGAGGTAAGAGTGATAGGTTTTAATGGGATGGTAAGGGGTGCATCATTTGTCGCCAAGGAGGGAGTAGAGGTATCCTATACACTTGTGGATTCAGGTGGGGAGATACAAGAAGAGGATGCGAAGGAGGTTTTGAACTAGGGGAAAAGGTGGCAATGAGGTATGGCTGTAGCCCAGGAATAGTCAGGGAAGCAGATAATTTAGTTAAAATGTGTTGATCTAATAAGGGAACTGGGCAGATGGGGATAACTAAAAAGGAGTGCTTAAAAGTGTATTGTCTAAGTTGGCACCAGAGTTGGGGAGTTTTAAGAGGTTTAGAAGCCTGGCCATCAATACCCACAACAGCTATGGAGGCAAAGGAAAAAGGCCTTTGTAAAGAAGGTCATGTGGAGTTAGTAGCCTCCGTATTAACTAAGAAGGGGACGGACTGTAACTACACTGTAAGAGTTACCCAAAGCGTCTGTGATGGTCCAGGAGGCTTCCAAGGCGGTCGGGCAGTGTCAGTCTTCAGCCGCTAAGCCAAGAAGATTTGGGAAGCAGTCATTCAGAACCCTGGGCCAGTTGGGCAGTCCAATTTCCAGCGGGGTCCTGCACAGATGGGACACAGCTTAGGAGGAATCCCAGGCTGCGGGCATTCCTTGGCCCAGTAGCCAGATTTCCAGCACTTGAAGCAAGATCCTGGGGAGGAAGACCTGAAGGAATGCCTGACCTCTGTGGCTTAGGCATTTTGAAGTTTTTGTGTGCTGGAGATATGGCTGGGGTTTCTCTCACAGCGGAGGCAAGTAATTGCAACTCTTCTCTATTATTGTACACATGGAAGGTGAGGTTAATTAGGTCCTGTTGTGGGGTTTGAGGGCTGGAATCTAATTTTTGGAGCTTTTTCTAATGTCGGGAGTTTACTGGGTGATAAAATGCATATTAAGAATAAGGCAGCCTTCTAGCCCCTCTGGGTCTAGGGCGGTAAAGCGTCTAAGGGTTGCTGCTAAGCAGGCTGTGAACTGGGCTGGGTTCTTTACCTTGGGTAATTTCTTTAAGTTTGTCATAATTAACAGCTTTGTAAGCTGCCTTTTAAGCCCTTCAACTAGGCAGGAAACCATGTAATCTCGCCTGATACCTGATAGTTCCACTGGGGATCTTCTCGGGGAACTGCTCTAATGCCTTCCTGGAGGTCTGGCTCATGAAGCCGGTGGTTATCGGCGTGAGGTTGGGCTAGAGAAAAAACTCTTTCCCATTCATCTGGGGAGAGGGTAGAAGTTAGGATGACATTTAAGTCACTCCAGGTTAAATTGTAGGACAGAGTTAGATATCGGAATTCCTGTGTATGTTTAGTGGGGTCTGATGAGAAAGAGCCTAAACGCTGGCTGATCTGGGAAAGGTCTGATAGAGAAAAAGGCACACGTACCCTGACTATGCCTTCAGCTCCAGCCACCTCTCTAAGAGGAAATTGTTGGGCAGGTTGGGGAGGGCTAGTCTTGGAACGAAACTGTAAGCCAGACTGGGTGTGAGGAGGGGAGGAGATAGAAAGATTATAGGGTGGGGGAGCAGAGGCTGAGGAAGAATTGGGACCTGGCTTGGCCTAGCGAGGAGCAGCCTGGGGAGAAGGGGAGAGGTCAGATGAGTCCATAGAAAAGAAGGATTCAGAGAACTCAGAGCTTGGAGTGGAGACTGAAGGAACAGACAGGAGAGAAAGAAGAAAGATTTGGGATGAGTCTCATTGGGAGCAGAGACTAGGGAGGGACGAATGTGTAAAAGAATGCCTGGACGAGACCATTTGCCCCATTTTTCAACACAAATTATCTAGATCTTGTAGGATAGACAAATCGAAAGTGCCATTCTCTGATCACTTGGAACTAGTGTCGAGTCTGTACTGGGGCCAAGCAGTATTGCAGAAGAAAATAAGATGCTTAGATTTTAGGTCAGGCTAGAGTTGAAGAGGTTTTAAGTTCTTGAGAACACAGGCTAAGGGAGAAGAAGGAAGAATGGAGGGTGGAAGGTTGCCATAGTGAAGGAGGCAAGTTTAAAAAGAAGGGTGGAGGGCTGCAACGTGGGTGAGCAGCCAAAGCAGGTGTCCCCGCAATTGACTTGCCAACAAGGGAATGTGGGTGAATGTTCAAGGCAGGCGTCCCCGCGGAGATCAGACACCAGTGGAATGTGGGTGAATAATCAGAGAGGCGTCCCCACAATGGTTAAACACCAAGGGAAGGCTGCCTTCCCGAGTCCGTGACCGGCGCCAGAGTTTTGGGTTCACGGATAAAATGTGTCCCCTTTATCTCTACCAGAAAATAAAAGGAATTGAAATTAAGAGAAGGGAGAGATTGAAGGCTGGCGCCAAGATTGAAAGGAGATAGAGGTTGAGGGACAGTGAGAGGGGCTGGAGAAGAGAGTAAAAAGAGGCCGCTTACCCGATTTAAAATTGGTGAGATGTTCCTTGGGCTGATTGGTGTGAGGACCTGAGGTCGTTGGTGGATCTCTTCATGGAGTGAGGGTGAGGACAGGGGACTGGTCTCCCGAAGGAGTCCCGCTGACCCGGGTCTTTGGCACCGAATGTCTCACACGTCCGTGTGAAGAGACCACCAAACAGGCTTTGTGCGAGCACCATGGCTGTTTATTTCACCTGGGTGCGGGCGGGGTGAGTCTGAAAGGAGAGTCATCAAAGGGTGGTGGGATTATCATTAGTTCCTATAGGTTTTGGGATAGGCGGTGGAGTTAAGAGCAATGTTTTGGGGGCAGGGGGTGCATCTCACAAAGTACATTCTCAAGGATGGGGAGAATTACAAAGAACCTTCTTAAGGGTGGGGGAGATTATAAAGAATCTTCCTAAGGGTGGGGGAGATTACAAAGTACATTGCTCAGTTAGGTTGGGGCAGAAATAAATCACAATGGTGGAATGTCATCAGTTAAGGCTATTTTCACTTTTCTTGTGGATCTTCAGTTGCTTCAAGCCATCTGGAGATATGATGTCTTAGCTTGGGCTCAGAGGCCTGACACTAAGCACCAGCTTGCAATTTTTTGTTTGTCCTTGGAGGGTCAGATATTCTAGCTTACCCTTACACTGAGGATATGCCATTTGGTCACCAATTTATGGAGAGAGAATTATTTATTAGATCTGGGTGGGTTTTGTGTGTCTTCTGTATTTCACCAAATCATAAAGATGCCTGCTCAAATTCACTAGATTTAACACAAGTGCCCTCAAGGTCACAGCCAGTTTCATTGCTCACTTACCTTATTTCTCTGGCCATGATCTTCTTTTACTCATTCTTGTCGAAGTATTTTTTACTCTTTTCCCAGCTGTTTAGGACATTTAAAGCGGTTTTTAGATGCTATGTTTAGCATTTTAATTGTTTTTCAATAGAAGAGTTAGTCAAGACATCTGGGATGCCATTTTGCTAGAAATAGTACTGTATTCTGAACTTGGTGCAAGGTTTCTTCCATCCTCCTTTCCTTTCAGTTGTGGGCTTTTGGTCATTCACCTCTCGTTTTGTGGCTCCTAGTTGACCCTGCTCTAGTCACTGTTTCTGTGCAGTGACCTTCCCCAAAACTTAGTGATTGAAAACAGCAACTATTTTATATCTTGCAGATTTTGTAGGTTGGAGATTTAGTCAGAGCTCAGCTAGGTGATTTTTCTGCTCTTCATGAGGTTGACTAAGGTCATTCAATGTTATTCAGCTGACAAATAGGCTACTTTGGAGGCTCCAAGACAGCCTCTCTAACATGTCTGGTGTCTTGGTAGGGATGGCTCAGAGGCAGGGCTCAACTCTGGCTCCTAGTCGACCAAACTTACCTATACATGGCCTCTTCAGCATGGTAGCCTGAGTCATCAGTCTTCTTACATGGTGGCTGAGCAAATGTCCCAAGAGAACCAGGTAAAAGCTATATGGCCTTGCGTGATCTGGCTTTGGAAGGCATCCAGCCTCACTTCTACTACATTCTGTTAGTTACAGGCAAGTCATAAGACCAGCTCAAGCTTCAAGGAAAGGGGAATTAATTAGTTCCACTTCTTGACAGGGGAGTGACGAGATTACAATTGTGGCCAAATTTGGAAAATATAATTTTCCACACCCACCATTCCCAGCTATCTTATTATTCAAACGTAAAACTTCAGAAAGGCAGGTAGGGCCAGATAAATGAGTAAAGGTCACTGCAGTTGCCAAGTATGCAAGCAGGGAGAGTCTAAATGACTAACCACCCTCATGTGGAAACTAAATTGTCCAAACCCTAGAAATGATTCTTTTTAACTCTTGTTCTTTTGTTGGAAGGTAAAGCTCATTCCTCTCTAGCTGTAACAGAGAGGATTTTTTTTTTTTTTTTAATTTTATGTTGAAACAAAAATGGGATTTTGTTCTGGACTTCTATGCTGCAGGGGAAAGGTACATGGCCAGGTTTTCTGCCACAGCCTTTGTTTCTGTTCATGAGTGCTTTGAAGGCACATGACTTTGGCATTTCCCTTGCAGATCTGATCCCCAGAGCATAGCCACAGCCCCTTTCTCCTCATGGGCATCATTTTCTCCCTCTGACAGTATCTCTCACATTTCTCCTGAGACTTTTTAAAGTCTAAAAGGCAGCATTTTTAGAAGTGGATTTTTATTGTGTATGTGTGTGTATCTCTACAAGAAAATTAAGAAGTAGAATTTCTTTTAAATAGAAAAAATATTGGCCAGGCACGGTGGCTCATGCCTATAATCCTAGCACTTTGGGAGGCTGAGGGGGGCAGATTTCTTGAGCTCAGGAGTTTGAGACCAGCCTGAGCAATGTGGTGGAACCCCGTCTCTACTAAAAAATACAAAAAATTTGCCGGGAGTGGTGGCACGTGCCTGTAGTCCCAGCTACTCAGGAAGCTGAGGTGGGAGAATTGCTTGAGCCCAGGAGCAGGAGGCTGCAGAGAGCCATGCCATTGCACTCCTACCTGTGCAGCAGAGCCAGACCTTGTCTCAAAATAAATAAATGAATAAATAATATGGTACACTTTTTAAAGATAAAAAATAGAAAAATGCAACAATTTAAGATGTTTATGTGTAGTATATTGTATATACACAGGTGATGAATATTCATTGAGCCCTATCTGAATATTAAAAAATGCAAAAATAAGAAAAGAAACACTTTAATGCACAGTACTTTTAAGAATTTCTAAAAGTACCATTTCCTACCTAACACCGAAAAAAATTGTTGCCTCTAGTTGTTAAAAGATACGTGTGATGAAATCGTGCTTACTGCCCAGAGATCCTAAAACTCTCAATGGTCTTAGTGTATATTTTATTTTAGAATGAAAATGACACATGCTAATCACCATTATTAACCAGCGTTTCTGGTTTTTGTTGCTTTTTACCTGAAAGCATTTTGTAATATATTATTTATTTTATATATATATCTAGATCAGATTTAAAATAATATATTATATTAAGTTAATTCATGTAAAAATTGTAGTTTAACTATTATGTTTAAAAATGAGTTTTATTTTTAACTTTTGAGGTCTATGTCCCATTTTAAAAAAATATTCAAGATAAATATTTCCACCTCTGCTTTAAAAAATAAACAATGAGGCCAGGTGCAGTGGCTCATGCCTGTAATCCAAGCACTTTGAGAGGGTGAGTTGGGTGGATCTCTTGAGGTCAGGAGTTGAAGACCAGCCTGACCAACATGGTGAAACCCCATCTCTCCTAAATATACAAAAATTAGCTGTGCGTGGTGGCTCCTGTCTGTAGTCCCAGCTACTTGGGAGGCTGAAGCAGGAGAATCACTTGAACTCAGGAGGCAGAAGTTGCCGTGAGCTGAGATTGTACCACTGCACTCCAGCCTGGGCAACAAAGCGAGACTCCATCTCAAAAACAAAACAAAACCAACCAACCAAACAAACAAAAAATGAGCTTCCTGTCAGCCTAAAGGAGCGTCTTTTTTCTTTCTCTTATCTAAGTGCCATTTTCTTAGCCCCATTAAGCTACCACCTTGCATTTTAAAGAGTAGTAACCAATCAGCCAATAATTAATCAATGTCTCTCCTTTCTGTGAAGGAGGAAGGCCCTTGCTGGGTGTGGTGGGGAATCTCTGAAATCTGGTAGTCTGGTTAAATGGCTCATGTTGGGAAAGAGAAGTGATGGGAGAAATGCCTTATTAATTGTGAACTTGGTTGAGCTTTATTCACCTTTAACATAAAATTTTCAGGTCAGGGCACAATGACTCACACTTGTAATGTCAGCACTTTGGGAGGCCAAGGTGGGAGGGTCACTTGAGGCCAGGAGTTAAAGACCAGCCTGAGCAACATAGCAAGACCCTCTCTCTACAAAAACTAAAAGACTTAGCCAGATGTGGTAGCACACCCCTGTATTCCTAGCTACTTGGGAGGCTGAGGCAGGAGGATCCCTTGAGTCCGGGAGTTCAAGACTGCAGTGAGCTATGATTGCGCCACTGCACTGCAGCCTGGGCAACAGAATGAGACCCTGTCTCTAAAACAAAAATAAACAAAATAAAATTGTCAGTTTTAGAATATATGTACTTAGAATACTAGAAATACATGTACAGTAAAATAGAGATGGCCTGGTTTCCTGCACTGAGGTTGATAAATGAGCTGGCCCTTCAGTGGCAGACAGGTGAGGTCAGAGAAGGCCATCGAATTGGCCTGAAGACCTAGGCTTGCCTGCCGGTAACCATCTCCCTAGAGTAGAGCTTGGAAGCTCCATGGAGGAGAGAAGGGCAGTCTTTAGAGCTGGGCACTTCTAGGATGGATTGATTCTTGACTTGGCCACTTGGTAGTTGTTTGACCTTGGCCAAGTCGTTTAACCTAGGCTTACTTACTAGTAAAATAAAGCCAATTATATCTATCTTGAGAATTAGGTAGAATATCTCTAGAATTCTTGCTCATCAATAAATGGTAGCTCTTACCAATATTATACTCATGGTCAGGGATGAGAAGCCAAGCTTTGTTCCCCATTGGTGATATTTTCATTGTTGATTCCTCAGTTTATGATCTAGTCTAAAACTATCCAGTGAAAAAGAGTGTAGAATTTTTTCAGATGAGCTGTGCTTTTGTCCAACTCAGTAATCACTTATTAAAAACCTTACAATATATTAAATATCATCCTAGATACTGGGGATTTGAAGTTGAATAACACATACTGTCTTTCCAGGAACACAGTGTCTAAACAGGTCCTAAGAAAGCCTGAGATTTTTGTTCTCCCTAAGCTATTCTTTGCCTTGTTCATCGCTGCCCTAGCAACAGAAGGGCAACACTTACCTCCTTGTGGCATTGAACTTGATTGATGAGTAGTCCAGAAATCCTCTCCACATCCCATCATAATTTTACCCAAGAAATAAAGGATATCAAAATGGCAATTCTAGTTAATTCTGGCCCCACAGCTCATGCTATTTGGGAAGGCAGCAAAGTCTGCATTTTCTTTCTTTCTTTCTTTCTTTCTTTCTTTCTTTCTTTCTTTCTTTCTTTCTTTCTTTCTTTCTTTCATTATACTTTAAGTTCTGGGTTACATGTGCAAAATGTGCAGGTTTGTTACGTAGGTATACACGTGCCATGGTGGTTTGCTGCACCCATCAACCCATCACCCACATTAGGTATTTCTCCTAATGTTATCCCTTCCCTAGTCCCCCACTCCCCACAGGCCCCAGTGTGTGATGTTCCCCTCCCTGTGTCCATATGTTCTTATTGTTCAACTCCCACTTATGAGTGAGAACATGCGGTGTTTGGTTTTCTGATCTTGTGATAGTTTGCTGAGAATGATGGTTTCCAGCTTCATCCATGTCCCTGCGAAGGACATCAACTTATCCTTTTTAATGGCTGCATAGTATTCCATGGTGTATATGTGTCACATTTTCTTAATCCAGTCTATCATTGATGGACATATGGGTTGATTCCATGTCTTTGCTATTGTGAATAGTGCTGCAATAAACATACGTATGCATGTGTCTTTATCGCAGAATGATTTATAATCCTTTAGGTCTATGTCCAGTAATGGGATTGCTGGGTCAAATGGTATTTCTAGTATTAGATCCTTGAAGAATTGCCACACTGTCTTCCACAATGGTTGAACTAATTTACACTCCCACCAACAGTGTAAAAGCATTCATATTTTCCACAACCTCTCCAGCATCTGTTGTTTTCTGACTTTTTAATGATTGCCATTCTAACCGGCATGAGATGGTATCTCATTGTGGTTTTGATTTGCATTTCTTTCATGACCAGTGATGATGAGCATTTTTGCATATGTCTGTTGGCTGCATAAATGTCTTCATTTGAGAAGTTTCTGTTCATATCCTTAGCCCATTTTTTGATGGGGTTGTCTGCTTTTTTTCTTGTAAATTTGTTTAAGTTCTTTGTAGATTCTGGATATTAGCCCTCTGTCAGATGGATAGATTGCAAAAATTTTCTCCCATTCTGTAGGTTGCCTATTCACTCTGTTCACTCTTTTGCTGTGCAGGAACTGTTTTGTTTAATTAGATCCCATTTGTCAATTTTGGCTTTTGTTGCCATTGCTTTTGGTGTTTTAGCCATGAAGTCTTTGCCCATGCCTATGTCCTGAATGGTATTGCCCAGGTTTTCTTCTAGGATTTTTATGGTCCTAGATCTTACATTTAAATATTTGATCCATCTTGAGTTGATTTTTGTATAAGGTATAAAGAAGGTGTCCAGTTCCAGTTTTCTGCATATGGCCACCAGTTTTCCCAACACCATTTATTAAATAGGGAATCTTCCCCATTGCTTGTGTGTGTCAGGTTTGTCAAAGATCAGATGGTAGTAGATGTGTGGTGTTATTTCTGAGGATTCTGTTCTGTTCCATTGATCCATATGTTTTGGGACCAGTACCATGCTGTTTTGGTTACTGTAGCCTTGTAAAGTTTGCAGTCAGGTAGCAAGGTGCCTCCAGCTTTGTTCTTCTTGCCCAGGATTGTCTTGGATATGCGAGCTCTTTTTTGGTTCCATATGAAGTTTAAAGTAGTTTTTTCCAATTCTGTGAAGAAAGTCAGTGGTTGCTTGATGGGGATGTCTTTGAATCTGTAAATTACTTTGGGCAGTAAGGCCATTTTCAGTATATTGATTCTTCCTATCCATCAGCATGGAATGTTTTTCCATTTGGTTGTGTCCTCTCTGATTTCCTTGAGCAGTGGTTTGTAGTTCTCCTTGAAGAGGTCTTTCACATCCCTTGTAAGTTATATTCCTACGTATTTTATTCTCTTTGTAGCAATTGTGAATGGGAGTTCACTCATGATTTGGCTCTCTGTTTATCTGTTATTGGTGTATAAGAATGCTTGTGATTTTGCACATTGATTTTGTATCCTTAGACTGCTGAAGTTGCTTATCAGCTTAAGGAGATTTGGGGCTGAGACAATGGAGTTTTCCAAATATACAGTCATGTCATTTGCAAACAGAGATAATTTGACTCTGATGCTTTAATAATTTGATATTTAATAATTTATCAAATTTATCAAATAAAAAGGTCAAATTTAATAATTTGACATTTATTGCTTTCTCTTGACTGATTGCCCTGGCCAGAACTTCCAATACTATGTTTAATAGGAGTGGTGAGACAGGGTATCCTTGTCTTGTGCTGGTTTCCACAGGGAATGCTTCCAGTTTTTGTCTATTCAGTATGATATTGGCTGTGGGTTTGTCATAAACAGCTCTTATTAGTTTGAGATACATTCCATCAATACCTAGTTTAGCATGAAGGGCTGTTGAATTTTATCAAAGACCTTTTCTGCATCTATTGAGATAATCATGTGGTTTTTGTCATTGGTTCTGTTTATGTGATGGATTACGTTTATTAATTTGCATATGTTGAACCAGCCTTGCATCCCAGAGATGAAGCCAACTTGATCATGGTGGATCAGCTTTCTGATGTGCTGCTGGATTCGGTTTGCCAGTATTTGATTGAGGATTTTTGCATTGATGTTCATCAGGGATATTGGCCTAAAATTATCTTTTTTTGTTGTGTCTCTGCCAGGCTTTGGTATCAGGATGATGCTGGCCTCATAAAATGAGTTAGGGAGGACTCCCCCTTTTTCTCTTGATTGGGATTGTTTCAGAAGGAATGGTACCAGCTCCTCTTTGTACCTCTGGTAGATTTCGGCTGTGAATCTGTCTGGTCCTGGACTTTTTTTGGTTGGTAGGCTATTAATTATTGCCTCAATTTCAGAACTTGTTATTGGTCTATTCATAGATTCAACTTCTTCCTGGTTTAGTCTTGGGAGGGTGTATGTGCTCAGGAATTCATCCGTTTCTTCTAGATTTTCTAGTTTATTGATTTAGAGGTTTTTATAGTATCCTCTGATGGTAGTTTGTGTTTCTGTGGGATCAGTGGTGATGTCCCCTTTATCATTTTTTATTGCATCTATTTGATTCTTTTCTTCTTTATTAGTCTTGCTAGCAGTCTATCTATTTTGTTGATCTTTTCAAATAACCAGTTCCTGGATTCATTGATTTTTTTGAAGGGTTTTTTATGTCTCTATCTCCTTCAGTTCTGCTCTGATCTTAGTTATTTCTTGTCTTCTGCAAGCTTTTGAATTTGTTTGCTCTTGCTTCTCTAGTTCTTTTAATTGTGATGCTTGGGTGTCGATTTTAGATCTCTTTTGCTTTCTCTTGTGGGCATTTAATGCTGTAAATTTCCCACTACACAATGCTTTAGCTGAGTCCCAGAGATATGGTACATTGTGTCTTTGTTCTCATCGGTTTCAAAGAACATCTTTATTTCTGCCTTCATTTCGTTATTTATCGAATAGTCATTCAGGAGCAGGTTGTTCAGTTTCCATGTAGTTGTGCGGTTTTGAGGGAGATTCTTAATCCTGAGTTCTAATTTGATTGCACTGTGGTCTGAGAGACAGTTTGTTTTGATTTCTCTTCCTTTACATTTGCTGAGGAGTGTTTTACTTCCAATTATGTGGTCAATTTTAGAATAAGTGCAATGTAGTGCTAAAAAGAATGTATATTCTGTTGATTTGGGGTGGAGAATACTGTAGATGTCTATTACATCCACTTGGTCCAGAGCTGAGTTCGAGTCCTGGATATCATTGTTAATTTTCTGTCTTGTTGGTCTTTCCAGTATTGACAGTGGAGTGTTAAAGTCTCCCATTATTATTGTGTGGGCATCTAAGTTTCTTTGTAGGTCTCTAAGAACTTACTTTATGAATCTGGTGCTCCTGTATTGGGTGCATATATATTTAGAATAGTTAACTCTTTTTGTTGAATTGATCCCTTTACCATTATATAATGGCCTTCTTTGTCTCTTTTGATCTTTGTTCATTTAAAGTCTGTTTTATCAGAGAGCACGATTGCAAGCTCTGCATTTTTTGCTTTCCATTTCCTTGGTAGGTCTTCCTCCATCCCTATATTTTGAGCCTATGTGTGTCTTCGCACGTGAGATGGGTCTCCTGAATACAGCACACTGATGGGTCTAGACTCTTTATCCAGTTTGCCAGTCTGTGCCTTTTAATGGAGGCATTTAGCCCATTTACATTTAAGGTTAATATTGTTATGTTTGAATTTGATCCTGTCATTATGATGTTAGCTGGTTATTTTGCCCGTTAGTTGATGCACTTTCTTTATAGCATCGAAGGCCTTTACAGTTTGGCATGTCTTTGCAGTGGCTGGTACCGGTTGTTCCTTTCCATGTTTAGTGCTTCCTTCAGGAGCTCTTGTAAGGCAGGCCTGGTGATGACAAAATCTCTCAGCATTTGCTTGTCTGTAAAGGATTTTATTTCTCCTTCGCTTATGAAGCTTAGTTTGGCTGGATATGAAATTTTGGGTTGAAAATTCTTTTCTTTAAGAATGGTTGAATATTGGCCCCCCACTCTCTTCTGGCTGGTAGAATATCTGCCAAGAGATCTGCTATGAGTCCAAATGGGCTTCTCTTTGTGGGTAACCCGACCTTTCTCTCTGGCTGCCCTTGACATTGTTTCCTTCATTTTAACCTTGGTCAATCTGACAGTTATGTGTCTTGGGGTTGCTTTTCTTGAGGAGTATCTTTGTGGTGTTCTCTGTATTTCCTGAATTTGAATGTTGGCCTGTGTTGCTCGGTTGGGGAAGTTCTCCTGGATAATATCCTGAAGAGTGTTTTCTAACTTGGTTCCATTATCCCTGTCACTCTCAGGTACATCAATCAAACGTAGATTTGGTCTTTTCACATAGTCTTATATTTATTGGAGGCTGTGTTCGTTTCCTTTCACTCTTTATTCTCTAATCTTGTCTTCTTACTCTATTTCATTAATTTGATCTTCAATCACTGATATCCTTTTTTCCGCTTGATCGAATCGGCTATTGAAGCTTGTATATGCTTCATGAAGTACTCGTACTGTGGTTTTCAGCTCCATCAGGTCATTTAAGCTGTTCTCTACACTGGTTATTCTAGTTAGCCATTCATCCAACCTTTTTTCAAGGTCTTTAGCTTCCTTGCAATGGGTTAAAACATGCTCCTTTAGCTCAGAGAAGTTTGTTGTTACCGACCTTCTAAAGCCTACTCTGTCAACTCGTCAAATTCATTCTCTGTCTAATTTTGTTCCCTTGCTGGCGAGGAGTTGTGACCCTTTGGAGGAGAAGAGGTGCTCTGGTTTTTGGAATTTTCAGCCTTTCTGCTCTGGTTTCTTCCCATCTTTGTGGTTTTATGTACCTTTGGTCTTTGACGTTGGTGACCTACAGATGGCGTTTTGGTGTGGATGTCCCTTTTGTTGATGTTGATACTATTCCTTTCTGTTTGCTCATTTCCCTTCTAACAGACTGGCCCCTCAGCTTCAGGTCTGTTGGAGTTTGCTGGAGGTCCACTCCAGGGTCTGAATTTTTGACAAATCACCTGTTGCTTCTTCCCAGCATAACCCCTGAGCTGACTGGGACTGATGAAGCAGACCTGTTACCACTCACCACTGGCCAATTTTAAACTTAGTCAGACATTTTTGTTTCCTTTTTCCTCTCTATAATTCTCATGATGCCAAAATTACTACATATTTGGTCTCAGTTGCTATCTCATAGAGGTTTGTTGTTGTTATTTCTACTCTAGAAATACCTACCTAGTTTGGGCTCAATGGTTTCCCATTGGTGGTACAACCCAGCACCATTGGGGCTCTAATCCCCTATAATTTCAGCCCAGCTCTTTTTATCTCATGTCTTTCAACAAAATCAGTCCCAGACTGGGTGTGGTGACTCATGGCTGTAATCCCAACACTTTGGGTAGGCTAAGGCAGGAGGATTGCTTGAGACCAGCCTGGGCAACACAGCAAATCCGCGTCTCTACAAATTTTTTTTTTTTTTAATTAGCCAGGTGTGGTGGCCACACACCTGTGGTCCCAGCTACTCAGGAGACTGAGGTGGGAGGGTGTCTTGAGCCTTGAAATTTGAGACTGCAGTGAGCTGTGATCACACCACCTGCACTCCAGCCTGGATGACAGAACAAGACCCTGTCTCAAAATAAATAAATAAATAAATAAAAATAAATCAGTTCTATTTACATATATGTGAAGAATTATTAGGCCTAAAACCTGGTCTCTATTGCAAAGAAGAGAGTTAAGTTTATTATACATGTATTTGTCTAAAGTGTCTGAATTACTTTTTTTCCTCTTTAAACTCAGGAAATCTTACTCTTTATTCCAAGAGGAAGTATCTCTTGTAATAAAAATATGATCAATCTTCAGTGAATTTTAAAAATAAGCATTTTATCTCTTTAATTGCCTGTAGTCACATCTTTCTGGTATATTTTTTTCAAACAACTCATCCTTATAATTTCACATCACTTCCATTGCCACATCATTCACATAACTGACACATCTTTTCTAATTGTAAGCCCACACACACAACATGCAGATCTGAAGCGATTATCCTGATGACAGGGGCCCAGAAGCTCATTTTAGTGGAAAGACTGTAGGATGTGAGGTTAAAAGGTTTGTGTGTGAGCCCCATGTTTGTCACTTAACCCTCGTCCTGTTTAGAGAAAGAAAATGCACCTCGCTGCCAGTGCTCATTTAATTTTACATAAACAAACTCTTTGAGGCTGAAGCAAATCTGACAGATTTCCCATGTGAAAATAAACTAGGGGCCGATTGCGGTGGCTCACGCCTGTAGTCCCAGCACTTTGGGAGGCCGAAGTGGGTGGATCGCTTGACCCTGGGAGTTTGAAACCAGCCTGGCCAACATTGTGAAATCCATCTCTACAGAAGATAAAAAAAAATTAACCAGGCATGATGGTGCGCACCTGTAGTCCCAGCCACTCAGGAGGCTGAGGTGGGAGGATTGTTTGAACCCAGGAGACAGAGGTTGCAGTGAGCTGAGATCACGCCTCTGCACTCCAACCTGAATGACAGAGTGAGACCCTGTCTTAAATAAATAAATAAATAAATAAATAAATTTCAAAAACTGTTCTTGGAGTTGTTTCTAAGTAGGACCAACATCAAAATCATCTAGTTTGGAAAAATCAGATTCATCGAACAATTTTTTGGCCAACAACTGTTTGAAAATGATGTTAACGTCACACAGAGAAACGCTGCATTTTCTAGGATTTGACATTTTCAGCAATCGAGAAGTACTGTATTTTGTAAATGGGAATACCACTACTAAAACCATAATGCTATAAATAGAATGATGTCTTCTGTTTCCAAAGTCTTTGCAAAAATAAAAGCAAGATATTTCATGGCAAACTTATCCTGAGGTAAACAACTGCAGCTGTTAGTGCTGCCAGGCAAGTATTCTCAGGGCAAACAGGAAAAGGGTTAATGTGCATCTCTCTCTAGCAAGTCATATGACGTCTCTAGGCCTCCATTGTATCAGCCGTAAGGTAAAAGCCTTGGAATAGTTCTCAGGTTATCAACTGCTTTTTAACAAACGACCCCAGAACTTAGTGGCTTTTAAAACAGCTGTTTTGTTCTCAATTCTGTGAGTTAGGAATTTGGGAAGGGCTCAGCCCAGCAGTTTGTTTCGGATCCCTGTGGCATCAGGTGAAATGCTGGGTTAGAGAATTCACTTCCAAGATAGCTTCTTCACTAATCGTTGGTGCCTTTTGCTCCTTGTCCTCTCTCTCTCTGTCTACCCAGCATCTTATCCTCCAGGGCCTTTTCCTGTATCTTGGGTTTCTCACAGCATGGTTTTCTGAGAGTAGTCACTTTTTTTTTTACATGACAGCTAACATTCAAGTAGCAAGAAGCAAAAGGTGCCAGGCCAGTTGGGCTTCATCAGACTGGCACGTATCACCTCTACTGTGTGCATTTGTTGAAAGCGGTTACAGGATTCACCCAGTGTCGAGGCTGGAGAGATAGACTTCACCTCTTGATAGGGAAATTGCAAAGTCACATTGCAGATGAGCATGTAGGATGTGCCTGTAAATAGTAAACTGTCTCTCTTTATGCGTATGTGTATGGTCACCAGTGAATTATAAAATTTGTTAATATGACGGATGTATAGCACACAATTTACAATAATAATGTTTTGTAAATTCCATATCTCAGTTGATTCTCACAGAATGCTTTCATTGATTTTTGCCATACTAGATCAGCGGCAGCCAACCTACTACTGCAAATAAGGACTTCATCTTATTCATGGTTAAGTCAACTTTGGTGGCATTATCTTCTTTCATTCCAGTAGACTCTTCATAAATAAAAATGAAAGAATTGTTAATCCCAATCATAAACTAGAATAATTTGTTTTTCAAGAGGCTCATAATAATGACATTTTATTGACTCTACAGTGTACAAAGAACTTTCAAATATGCTCTTGATTAATGCTCATGATTTTGTGAAGAATTTCCTCCTGGTTTTCCAGATAAGAAAACTGAGGTTTGGAGTGAAGGACTCACTAAGGGTCACACTGCTAATGAGGGCATAGCCAAGACTAGAATACCTGTCTTCTAACTCCAAGTGTACCGCTTTTCACTTCGTCTGCTGAAACCTTACATTTGGAGAAGAAATTTAAAATGAACATCAAGACAGGATTCTCTGGCACTATTCAAATTAAAATACCTCCTTTCAGCTGGGCGCGGTGGCTCACGCCTGTAATTCCAGCACTTTGAAGGGCCGAGGTGGGTGGATCCGAGGTCAGGAGTTTGAGACCAGCCTGCCCAACATGGTGAAACCCCGTCTCTACTAAAAATACAAAAATTAGCTGGGTATGGTGGCGCATGCATGTAATCCTAGCTGCTCGGGAGGCTGAGGCAGGAGAATCACTTGAACCCGGGAAGCGGAGGTTGCAGTGAGCCAAGATCGTGCCACTGCACTCCAGCCTGGGCGACAAGAGCGAAACTCCAACTCAAAAAAAAAAACCAAAAACAAAACAAAACAAAAAAACCTTTCAAGGAAGAATGTTTGATAGATGTTAATTGGTGAGTGGTATAGAGCATCCTCACTCTTTCTCCTTCTGGTTCTACGCATCAGTTTTTGCAGTAAGCAAAAGCGTCCTCACTGTTGATCGGGGACAAACTGGACAGCCGTGTCACAGAGGACTCAGGCTCACACATATTTCTCTGCTTGCTTCTTCATTTCCAAAAGTCAATAGCAAGCATTATTGTCATAGTTCCTAGTCACAGGTTCCCCATACAAACTACAGGGGCTGAGGAATATATTTGGGGAGAAGAGACAATCTGTGACACGGACTTAAATATGGCATTGAAAGGAGTGTTGAGGGAAAGGCTTGTGTATTGCAGAATGATGGTTAGTTATGAGAAAGAGCCAGAGAGAGGCCTCAGGGCTTTCTTCTGTCTGTTCCCTTTTCTAAAATTTATTATTTTCCAACCACAAAGAAGACTTTTTATCTCCCAGTGAAGTCGCTCCCTGTGACTTGTCATTCTTTGTTTTGGCTGAAGAGTCCATTTTGCCTAGAGGTTACAGGGGTGTTTTTATTAGCACCTTTTTAAAAACATGAGTAAAACATTCTTTGTAGAAAAGTTAGGAAATGAAAATAAGCAAAAATTTGAAACCACAAACCATCTGTAATCCTGCCACTATTTGTTAACAGATAACTAATGTTAACATTTCAGTCTGAATGGCGTAAGCATCCCCTCAAATACCAAAAATTACGTGACACGGATTATGTGTTCTTTAAATAGCAATGCATTCTATTTGATATTTTCTTTGGGTAGCTTTAAGGACTATGCTGAAATTATAAGTTCTATTTCTATAAACTTTCAATATTAAAGAACATATAAGCGACTGCCTTCTCAGTAGCTCTCTGGCAGCTAGTCAAAGCCATGTTGTGGGCAATATTCAGTGCAGAACTTTCCATAGGAAAATGGTATTGCTTCTCAGAAAATGTCATGACCTGCACTTTCCTTGTGGTCATCGTAGGCGGGGGATGTTCCGTGTGATTCATAGACCAGACTCAAAGGATGAGTTTAGCAAAGGCCCACTCCCACTCCCCCTTGCCAAGGGCACTTGAAGGAAGTCTATCATGGTTTTACTTTGGCTATAGTACTACATTACATTTATTACACCTTAAAAGAATGTCTAAGCTGGGTATGGTGGCTCATACCAGTAATCTCAGCAGTTTGAGAAACTGAGGCAAGAGGATCACTTGAGCCTAGAAGTTCAAGATCAGCCTGGGCAATATCTTGAGACTCCGTCTCTACAAAAAAAAATTTAAAAATTAGCTGAACATGGTGGCACACACCTGTAATCCCAGCTACTCGGAATGCTGAGGTGGGAGGATCACTGAAGCCCAGGAGTTTGAGGCTGCAATGAGCCATGATCTCACTACTCCACTCCAGCTTGGGTGACAGAGCAAGAGCCTATCTCCTAAAAAAAAAAAAACAAAAAAGGTCTGCTTCATTGATGCTGTATATATGGGGGTAATATATGACCTAAATAACAATTCTGTTTATCTGGTTTTTTTTTTTTTTTCCTGTTTAGGCAGCAATAAGGAAAGAACTAAATGAATTTAAAAGCACAGAAATGGAAGTTCATGAAGAGAGTCGACAGTTTACAAGGTAGGTGACAAAATGCAGTTTAGAAATTGAGAATGCTTAAGATGTCATCCCATCTTAAGTTGGTTAAAAAAAAGAAATTGCCTACAATGGTAAATTTTATGATAGGTATATTTTATCACAATTAAAAAATGTTTTTAAACAGTTTAGCTTAAAACCATCTTATGAACATTTCCGCTTCTCTCACATTCATCCTTGCTTCCTTTTAAGAACCTAACAATCTGTGTGACAGTTTTAAAGATATTACTAGATAAGACTGTAAATTTCTAGAATTTCATAAGAAACTGAGCTATCTCCTTCAAGAACACTAAAACTAATCATGCTGAATAAGAATTTCTAAAATTAAATCTTTTCTTTCAAGGAAGTCTGAATCATTCCATAGGGCTACATTTTGGTTCCTTTCTTCGTTTTTTTCTGGGCCTGAAGACATCATTTATTCTGCTCTTGAACAGACTTAGTTGAAGTTGTATGCCCAGAATAGATGCTGGCGAGAGTCAGTGTGGGCACATATATAACACTTTGGTTTCACAACAGACATAACATAGGATTGAAGCTGACTTTTCAGAAGATACAACTTTAGAATGGGAATCCTGATTTTATTGGTGCCATAGGATATTGCTATCGTCTTACCATTTTTCCGCTAGTCCCCTTCAGTTTCTTTCACAGGTTACCAAACCCAGAAAGGACCTGAGTGATCATATAGTCTGACCCCCTCACTTCACAGGTGTTCTGTTTATTTCTGTCTTAAGGATGAATGTACTTTGCTTTGTATAACAGGTGTTTCTAAAAATTTGCAAGCAAATCAAATCTTTAAAAATCAAATCAATAAAAAATACCAGGATAGATGACCAATGACATGAAGAAGATCATGATAGGTCTTTGTGGAAAACAAATATTGATCCCCTAAGCTACAGCCATACATCCCGGTGCCACTGTTCCTGCAGTCCCGGTTATGATGGCACTGTGTACTGGGAGCATGTCACAATATAAAGGAAGCTGCTGTATAACCTCCAACTTTAACAGCAAAGTTCCCTGAAATTGATGGGGGAGCAGTGAGGTTTGTTATTGTAGACTTACTCCACAGCTTTTCTTCCTATGTTACTGTCTTGTGTGCCAGGGCAACTCCCCTTTCTTTCAGGGTTACAGTCAGCCTTCCGTATCTATGGGTTCCCCATCTGCAGAATCAACTGACCACAATCCAAATTTTTTTTTTTTTTTTTTTTTTTTTTTAGACAGAGTCTCGCTCTGTCACCCAGGCTGGAGGCACAATCTCAGCTTACTGCAACATCCACCTCCCGGGTTCAAGCGATTCTCCTGCCTCAGCTTCCCAAGTAGCTGGGATTACAGGCCTGTGCCACCATACCTGGCTAATTTTTGTATTAATAACAGAGACAGGGTTTCACCATGTTGGTCCAGCTGGTCTCAAACTCCTAACCTCAAGTGATCTGCCCGCCTCAGTCTCCCAAAATGCTGGGATTACAGGCATGAGCCACCACACCCAGCCCAAAATATTTTTTAAAACAAGTACAAAATAACACCACAACAATAAAAATAACACAGATCATAAAATGATACTGTATAATAGCTATTTATACAGCACTTACATTATATTAGGTAGTATAAGTAATCTAAAGACGATTTAAAGTATATAAGAGGATGGGTGTAGGTTGTATGTAAATTCTACACCATTTTATATCAGGGACTTGAGGAATTCATCGATTTTCATATCTGAAGGGGTCTTGGAATGAATCCCCTGCAGACACCAAAAGCTGAATGTACTTCTTCTTTATTTGTTTATGTCCTCCTATGTCATTTGTTTGTATATACATGTAGAGTATTCCAACATCCTGAATGGATTTTTATCTATTTGAAGGCTTTATTCTATCATAATGTACTCTGAGACCAACAACGTGTCCCTATGAAGCCAGACTTTTTTTTCCCCTCTTTTCTCCCTTCCACTTCTGAGGTAGGGAAAAATGTATGCTAAAATGTGACACTTGTAGCTGCTCTTCTGAAGTAAAGTTGATTATTGAAAAGTGGCTCAATATTTGGGGTGACCTCATGCTGACTGGGGCCTCCGGGCAACTGGGAAGATGGAGTGCTTGGTGCAGTTGAGTCCTGACCCCTGAGCTGCAGGGTCTGCACTCAACCCACACATTATCATTCGGGATAGTTTTGCTTCTGTGTAGTTTTCCTAGAAGCTGGAGTATCTGATAGCCTTATCTTCATTTGATAGCATGATATAAATAATAAATTACAGTCAAAAAGAATCGAATTGTAAAAGTACATTTTTATGGAAGTTCTCATTTTATGAAAAATAAATATGTATACTAAAAGAGGTTCTTTCTATTCTGTTGTACTCTATATGAAGAAGTACAATAAAATTGGGGTACAGGGAGAAGTAAAGGTCATTTTGTTTTAGTGGGGGTATTTTTTTTTTTGGTAGAGATGAGGTCTTGCTATGTTGCCCAGGGTGGTCTTGAACTCCTGAGCTCAAGCAATCCTCCCACCTCAGTCTCCCAAAGTGTTGTGATTACAGGCATGAGCCACTGCACCTGGCCTCTTTTTTATATTTGTATTTGTATGTACAAAAATAATATATTCTAATTAAGCATTCAAGCAATACAAAATTCTATTAAGTATAAATGAAAACCCTTCACTCCTTTCCCAACCTCATTTCTATTCTCACAGGTATCCACTAGTAAAAGCTTGATGTAGATCCTTTTAGATGTTTTTCCATGCATTTATAAACATGTGTGTATATATATATAAAATATGTGTACGTACATGTATGCATTTATATGCACCCTCTCTCACACATAAACACAGCATCTAAGAAATCTTTTCTATAATAATATATATCTCATTGAGCTAGATGCAGTGGCTCAGGCCTGTAATCCTAGCACTTGGGGAGGCCGAGGTGGGCAGATCATTTGAGCTCAGGAGTTCGAGACCAGCCTGGACAACATAGCAAACACTGTCTTTACTAAAAATGCAAAAATTAGCTGAGCGTAGTGGCTCACACCTGTAATCCCAGCTACTTGGGAAGCTGAGGTAGGAGGATCCCTTGAGCCCAGGAGGCAGAGGTTGCAGTGAGCCCAGATCACACCACTGCACTCCTGCACTCCAGCCTGGGCAACAGAGAGAGATCCTGTCTCAAAAAAAAAAAATATATATATATATATACACACACACACACACACACATACATATATATATACACACACACACATATATGTGTGTGTGTGTGTGTATATATATATATTTCATTTGAATGACTGACATTTCATAAGTAATATGCCAAAAAGTTATTGAACAATTACACTATTGATGAATGTTTATGGAGTTTTCAATTTTTCATTATTAAAACAATGTTGCCTTGACTTTCTTTAGGCATATATCTTTGTGCACACATGCCAGTATTTCTGTGTTAGTCCCATAAGTGGATTTGCTAGGTTTCTGGGCATATACATTTTGCATTTTGGAATAAACTATTCCACTATCCTCCAAAAAGAGCACTTAGTTTACAGATCTACAGTTTAAGAGCATGCCTAGTCTACTGACTCACCCTCATCAGCATTTGGGAGGAGAGGGATGTGGTTGAGAGGTTTATATTCTAAAAGGATGAACAATAATACCGCATTCCATTGATTTCTATTAGATTGGGCATCTTAACATATCTTTATTGATCACTTATTTTTTATTATTTGACTTGACTATCCAAAACTTCTGACCAGCTGAGGGAGGAGGATTGCTTTAACCCAGGAGTTCTCTACCAGCCTGATCAACATAGTGAGACCCCATCTCTAGAAAAAAAATTTTAAAATTAGCTGAGCTTGGCAGTGCTTGCATGTAGTCTCAGCTACTTGGGTGGCTGAGGTGAGAGAATCACCTGAGCCCAGCAAATTGAGGCTGCAGTGAGGCATGGCTACACCACTGCACTCCAGCCTGGGTGACAAAGTGAGACCCTGTCTCAAAAAAAAAAAAAAAAAAAAAAAAAAATTATGGGATCAATTTTTTGGGTAGTTATTTGTCTTTTATATGGACTAGTAGCATCTCCTTAGATATCATGGATATCAGCCCTTTATTGCATATGTTGCAATATTTTTCTCCAATTTGTTATTAACTTTTAAATTTTTTAATGGTATTTTGTTTAAATTTTTGTATATTCAAATCTGTCTGTACTGTTATGTTTTACTTCATTGTTTTGTGTCTTATGGACGGAGGAGGCCAAGAGTATAAAACTGTTATTTTTACCTGTTACATATGCTTTGGAGGGGTTCATTTTTTTGTGTGTATGATTCAGAAAAGTAAACTAACTTTACTTCTTTCTAAATCAGTAGTTGATTCTCTCACTGCCACTTATTTCCCTGTGGATGAGAAATTCTCTTTTAATATACACATCAGTCAATTTCTGGATTGCTTATTATGTTCTAATGAGCTGTTTGTCTATCCCTGTCTATATCCTACTGCTTAATTAGGACAGATTTGTAATATAATTTTATTTTTGATGGGGCATTTTTTTCACCCTCAAAATTGTATTGGCTATTTTTTTTTTATTTACTCATCTTGAGAAATTTAGTATATGCTTCTTGTATTTCATAAAAGTCTATTGATATCTTCATTGCTTATGTAAACATAAACAGATGCAAATATATAAGCTTTTGGGGCAAGTAACAACTGATATCAAGGGCAAACTTTAAAAGTTCTCCAAAACATAAATTGATTAACACTCTTTAATACCTTTCCAGACAAGAAAAAATTAAATTTTCCTATCACTAAAATGAATACGCCTTGCTTAAGTATTCTTAAACCTTGGCAGTAAAGCAAATGTTACTGCTATTTTTCCATTAACTTATGAGATCATTAGAGATATATTCCAGAAGAGATATATTTTGGCTCCAATACCTAAAAATAATGCTTATGATTTTCAAGCTGTTTTCAGTAATTCTTTTAAGAGGAAGAAGTTCTGGTAATCACTACTCTTTCTAATAAAAATAATACAAAAACACAATCCAGTTTTACATTTAGCAAATTGCTCATAAAAAAGATGGTGGTACTCAGCACCAGCCTCTCTTGGGGAAAATAAACACCATATGAATCATTACCTTGCCCTTTAAATGCAACCTAGATACACAGTAGCTCTCCTTTCCTCTTATTAGCATGAGACAGTGTCTCCTTATACCAAGTAAGGCTTCCCTTCAAAACCTCAATCTGTGAACTCCTTGCAGATTTGGGTTGGTTAATAAATGGGCTGACTCCTCTTCTCCGGCACCTCTTTATCTAGAGGCCATTTCTGACACAGTGATGTACTGGTGTACAATGGAAGGACCCACTTCTGTATATGGCTTCTTTTATTTCTGTATCTCCGGAGAGAGACACAAACTGGTGGCCAAGGGCAGGCATGGGAGGGAGACTTCTCACGACTCACCCTTTTGAACGTTTTGAATTTTTGAAACATTATGAATGTTATTACCTAGTCAAAAACAAACATTTAAAAGAAAAAATAAAGGATCCATTCTCTAAGTCCTTGTTTCTGTAAATGAGGATTCCATCATGGTGGCTTTTCTTGATTAATGTGTTGGCACTAATATTAATTGTGACACTTCCACGTCTTGTGCACTGAGGAGGTACCTCTGATACTTCCACCATGGAATACATTCCATGACGTGTTTGGTTTTTAGTGATGAAGAACTGTCATCTAATTCTCCCAGTTTCTACCAGTATTTTCCAGGTGGTGCCCTGGAATTGGAATGGATTCTAGGGCTGTACAACAAGGGTGGGGACAAATGGTCCCCAGAAGAAATCGCCCTGTGGCCCAATAGGTACCAAGCCCTAACCTCAGTTGCTTAGACCTTGCTGCTTGTCTGGCCACATTCTGCATTTTCTACCCCTCAGCAATGCCCACTCAGCCCACTGTTCACAACCCAAAAGTCCATTTGAGGGTGATAGATCATTAGATAGGATCATTGCGTTCTCTAAGGAGACCAACATGGCAAACAAAAGCCACTTCCTTTTCCATAGTAAATGGAATTTCCACGATATAAAATAACTCTCTGAATTCTAAAGACAAATTACATGAAAGGTGAAATTTTACTTAAGTTCTAAATTGTAAAGTAGTTATAGTTGAGTGGTAAGATTTTGAGTAATTTTAATTTTCCTCTGGATAGTCTCTGTTTTCCCAATAGAGAAAGTGTTAACATGTATCAGATTTGTTATCAAGAGAGAATATTACTTTTTGAAAATAAACTTCTCATTTTGTAAATGATGACATTTTTGGAGTATACAAAGTAGTTTCATGTTTGTATCAGCTTGTAAATTATTTACTTCTTGTATTATGGAGTCTTACTGAAGACTCATAGAATCATTGAATTGAGGCTCTTAGAGTTAAAATGAGCTTCAAGAGATCATTGGCATAATGTCAAATGGGAAAATTAGGATATTGACTAACTGTAGCAGCAGTATATTTTATTTAAAATTCAGATGTCTGGAAATAAAGATTAGGAAATAACTTCAAAAATTCTTAGTGTTTCATTACAGAGTGGGGTTATAGTAATCTCTTTTTCTTTTCTCTACTTTTCAAATTTTCTTAATGGTAAGAAGTTTTTCTTCATGTTGAGAG
This sequence comes from Theropithecus gelada, assembly GCF_003255815.1. Taxonomy (NCBI): domain Eukaryota; kingdom Metazoa; phylum Chordata; class Mammalia; order Primates; family Cercopithecidae; genus Theropithecus; species Theropithecus gelada. The sequence continues at coordinate 168,729,778 of NC_037671.1, forward strand.
GTTTCTTAATGTTGAGAAGTTTTCTTATGTTGAGACTGAGATATTAACATACAGTGACCCTTGAACAATGTGGGTGTTAGGGGCTCTGATCCCCGCTCACAGTCAAAAATCCACATATAACTTTTGACTCTCCCAAAACTTATCTACTAAAACCTACTGGTGACTGGAATCCTTACTGATAACATAGTCAATCAACACATATTTTGTATGTTACATGTGTTATGTACTATGTTCTTACAGTAAAGTAGGCTACAGGAAAGAAAATGTTACTTTAAAAATCATGAGGAGGCCAGGCACAGTGGCTCACGCCTGTAATCCCAGTACTTTGGGAGGCCATGGCCAGGGGATCACATGAGGTCAGGAGTTCGAGACCAGCTTGGCCAACATGGCGAATCCCCGTCTCTACTAAAAATACAAAAATTAGCTGGGTGTGGTGGTACACATCTGTAATCCCAGCTACTTGGAAGCCTGAGGCATGAGAATTGCTTGAACCTGGAAGGTGGAGGTTGAAGTGAGCTGAGATCGCCTGGGTGACAGAGTGAGAATCTGTCTCAAAAAATAAAAATAATAATAATAAATCATAAGGAAGAGAAAACATTACTATTCATTAAGTGGAATTGGATCATCATAAAGGTCTTCATCCTTATCGTCTTCATGTTGAATAGGCTGAGGAGAAGGAGGGGGTTGGTCTTGTTGTTTCAGGGGTGGCAGAGGTGGAAGAATATCCATGTATAAGTGGACTCATGCAGTTCAAATCCATGTTATTCAAGGGTCAACTGTATCTATGTATGGACACATACACATACACATATAATTTTTTTTTTTTTTTTTTTTTGAGATGGAGTCTCGCTCTGTCGCCCAGGCTGAAGTGCAGTGGCACTATCTTGGCTCACTGCAAGCTCTGCCTCCCAGGTTCATGCCATTCTCCTGCCTCAGCGTCACAAGTAGCTGGGACTACAGGCGCCCACCACCACGCCCGGCTAATTTTTTGTATTTTTAGTAGAGATGGGGTTTCACCGTGTTAGCCAGGATGGTCTCAATCTCCTGACCTTGTGATCTACCTGCCTCGGCTTCTCAAAGTGCTGGGATTACAGGTGTGAGCCACTGCGCCCAGCCCATATACGTATTTTTTAAAGCAATGATCTCATTCTATACTTTCTTGAGGTATTACTATCCTACATGGATTTACAGTTAAAGTAAACCACCCTTTCAGCTTCTAGGTATGCTTATCAAAATATGACATCACAGGGACTATACATGAAACTGCAATAAAAATTAATAAGGGGTCCTCCACCAAGGAATGGAAAGGCTGCTTTTGTAGTGGCACTCCCTTTCATGGATACGCCATTTACTTGCTACCTGGACAGAAATTAAAAGGGTTGCAAAATGCTGCTTTACTACTGATGCTGCAATACTGATTGGGAATGATAAGAGCCCAGCCAGTGTGTAATGTAGCCTCTCAGGTAGAACAAGGAGCTGTGATTTAAGAGAGCCTCTTCCTTTGTTTAACATAAGTGTATGTATGGGAGGATCCCCTGAGCCCCAGAGTTCCAGGCAGCAGTGAGCTATGATCTGGCCACTGCACTCCAGCTGGATGACAAAGCCAGACCCTGTCTCGTTAAAAAAATAAAGAAAGAAAATTTTAAAATAATAAGCATATGTGGCATGACAATGAAACTCTTTTAAAGAAAAGGGGAATGAATTATTTAGGAGTTTTATATCTATCAAGTAGGGAAGTACAGGAAAGTAATATTTTACCTTTGTGAGTAATTATACATTTTATGTTATATCAATACATTTACAGGAAGGGCTGGGCACAGTGGCTTATGCCTGTAATCTCAGCACTTTGGGAGGCCGAGGTAGGTGGATCACCTGAGGTCAGGGGTTCAAGACCAGCCTGGCCAACATGGTGAACCCTGTCTCTACTAAAAATACTAAAAAAATTAGCTGGGCATGGTGGTGTATGCCTGTAATCCCAGCTACTCTGGAGACTGAAGCAGGAGAATCACTTGAACCCGGGAGGCAGAGGCTGCAGTGAACCAAGATTGCACCAATGCACGCCAGCCTAGGCAAAAGAGCAAGACTCTGTCTCAAAAAAATAAAAAATAAAAAATAAAGAATTTGTAGGAAGATGAATAATTTTTTAAAATTAAATTACAAAAGAACCACCTTTATCGAAATGATTATCTGAATTCCATAACTTAAAAATAGCTTTTCCCCCATTCCCTCCCTCTCAGCAGTATGAAAATGAGAAAAAAAAATGTATTGCAGTTTTAAAAGAAAGAAGAAAATATGTATGACTTTGGATTGGAGTCTCAGGAAAGTTCCAAAAAGAGGGTGGACAGAAAGCTTCAGTATCCTTAGGGCACAGTAAATCTATTTATTGCTCCACCAACTTGAAGCCTAAAGCCAAAACTGTCATGCTGTCACATAGACAAACTTCTCAAGAGGTAAAGCTGAGTTTCTCCTACTTTAAAATGAATGCAAATTACTGAGAAATAACAAATTGAAGAGTATTTTGCAATTTCAGTACCACTAACCACAGCGTTTTAGAACTGAATTTGAAGATAAGGTGTCTAATTTAAACAGGATATAAGTGTCATTTTCAGATTGGATAGAGCAGGAAAATATATGACTTTTTTTTTTCCTTCTGGTTGTTACTTTTTACCAAATCTGGGCAGTCTATCTAAAGAGGGGTCATAGTTGTGACCTCTGGCTTTGTCAGCACATTATTGCATGCACGGTATTAATTGGTCACCTTCTTTTCCTAGTCAGCCCTTGAAGCTGTGTTGGTGGCCTGTGGCCTTCCAATACAATCCAGACTGTGGAAATCACTGTGTCCTGGGATCCATGGGCAAATGGTGTGTGCAGGGAAAAAAAAATCTTACACTCTCCTCAGTCATTTTTGAAAATTAAATGCAGAATACTTTCCAGGATAATACTGGACTTTCAAAGATTATCTCTTCTGGTGGGGTGCGGTGGCTCATGCTGTAATCCCAGCACTTTGGGAGGCCAAGGCGGGAGGATCGCTTGAGGCCAGGAGTTCAAGACCAGCCTGGCCAACATGGCACAATGCTGTCTCTACAAAAAATACAAAAATTAGCCGTGCGTGGTGGCGGATGTCTGTAATCCCAGCTACTTGGGAGACTGAGGCAGGAGGATCACTTGAATCCAGGAGGCGGGGATTGCAGTGAGCCGAGATCACGCCACTGCACTCCATCCTGTGTGAGAGTGAGACAGTGTCCCCCCAACCTCCCAAAAAAGAAGATTCTTTCTCCTGGCCCATTGACTACTCCCTTTGTTATCCAACCCCAAAATTTCATTTACCTTCTTCATCCCGCAGACATTACTAATGGGGAGAGAAAACATCAGGTTTCCTTGTCCTTGCCCCTTGAATTCAAGATTAGATGAACATCTGAAGATTAGGACACTGTGGAATGTTTGGTACGCAAAGCCCAGCAGATTTGGCAAGAGCTAAATAATTGCTAAGTTAGATGAGTTTTTAACTAAGTTTTAGAAAAGCTGAACCTAAGAAAGATAGAGCTTTGGTAGCTCATGGTGGAGGGTCCTGGAGGGACAATGCATGTGTTGTCAGGGCTCCCTGGTTCCTGCTCCCTTTCTGGAGTGTGGACAATGCTGGCGTGCCCTGCTCAGAGGGAGATACTGCTGCTAGTTTGGGATATCACTGGATGGGCTCTTCGACTCATTGTGAAAAGTTTGAGAATAGACTGTAACAATCAAAGTGTGACCTGAGAAGGTGGAACAGGATTTTTCTCTGGTCAAAACTGATCAAAACGTGAATGGATGATGAAATTGTGGTATATATACACAACGGAATACTACTCAGCCACAAGAAAGAATGAAATTCTGTCATTACACCAGCATGGGTGAGCCTGGAGGATGTTATGTTATGTAAAATAAGGCAGGCACAGAAAGATAAACACCACACGTTCTCACTTACATGTAGAAGCTAAAAAGTTGATCTCATTGAAGTAGAGAGTAGACTAGTGGTTATTAGAGGATAAACAGGGTGAGGGAAAGGAGATAGGGTGCAATTGGTTAACAGATACAGCTAGATGGGTGAAATAGGTTCTAGTGTTCCATAGCACTGTAGGGGGACTATAGTTAATAATTTATTGCATATGTTCACAAAGCATATGTATATTCAAAAAGAGAGAATTTTGAATGTTCCTGACACAAAGAAATGATAAATGCGTAGGATGATTGATTTGCTAGTTTGATCATTACACTTTTTATGCCATCAAAATATCACTCTCTACCCCATAAATATGAACAATTATTGTATGTCAATTAAAAATAATAATAAAATAATAAAAATTTTAAATAAAATTTGATTAAAATGGATAGAGGTAGAAATTCAAATGATCACCTTTTCTCTTCCATGCTACCCAGAGAACACCAGAAAATCACCCCTTCAAATGGAAGTACAGACAAGGACATATTTTGATCTCATACTCAAATGTAGGTTAGGAAGACAGAGTCTGGAGCATAGCACTTCCACTTACCAGCTCTCTCTCTCTGCCTTGGGCAAATGAGGTAGCATCCCTGTGCCTTGGTTTCCACATCTATACAAAGATGATATAGGAATACTTTGCTCATAGGATTGTTTTCGGGATTAAATGAGGAAATACATGCATAGCACTTGGACTTATAAGCTCTGGTATATATTGTATTAGGATTGTTATTATTATCTGTATATTAGTCCATTCTCACGCTGCTATAAGGACATACCTGAGACTGGGTAATTTATAAAGGAAAGAGATTTAATTGACTCTCAGTTCCATGTGGCTGAGGAGGCCTCAGGAAACTTGCAATCATGGCAGAAGGCACCTCTTCACAGGGCAACAGGAGAGAGAATGAGTGCCAAGTGCAGGGAGAAGCCCCATGGGGTCTCGTGAGAACTCACCGTCACGAGAACAGCATGGGGGAAACCACTCGCCTGATTCAATTACCTCCCACCAGGTCCCTCCCACAACATGTGAAGATTATGAGATTACAATTCAAGATGAGGTTTGGGTGGGAACACAGCCAAACCACATCAGTTTGCCTTTCACATTGTATATAAAATATTTGATTTAAGAGGTTTTCAGTTACTCTTTGAAATATTTTTATAGATCTTCCATATTTTGCTTCAAGTTGTGGTTGACTCTTCCTAGAAAGCATTTTGGAATTGTCCTATCAGGTGGGTTATTGTATATTAGTATACATTTACTTGTAATTAAGTTTAGGGGCTTCTGATTGGACTCCTCAGTTACATAGAGTTATTTATAGAGTTAACAAATAACTTCCTAGATGCCCCTGTATATATGTGTTCAGTGACTTACGCATTCAACAGATAGTTACTGAGCACATCCCTAGTGAGCCAGATTGCGTTCTGGACCCTGAGAGTTTAGGACCTGTCTCATAAGGTCCTCAGGTGGTTATGTTCTAGTAGAGAGGCAAACTATTACCAAGTCAATAATAAATACACATGAGCATTTCCGATAGTGCTAAGGACTTTGAAGAAAAGGTAATAGGACAGGGGTGGGTATAGATCTGATGGCCAAGAAAGGGGTCTGAATCTGTCCGGGTTCTCCAGAGAAACAAAACCAATAAGATAGATGTATATAGATGTATGAAAGGGGATTTATTAGTGCAATTGGTTCACATGATAATGGACACTGAGAAGTCCCACAACAGGTTGTTGACAACCTGGAGACCCTGGGATGCTGGTAGCCTGGCTCAGTCCAAGGCCAGAGGCCTGAGAGCTCGAGGCATTGGGGAGTACTGGTGTGAGTTCTGAAGTACAAAGGGTGGGGATCCTGGAGTTGTTGTTCAAGGACAAGAGAGGAAGAGTGTGTATCCCAGCTCCAGCAGATGGATTGACATAGTCTCCTTTTCTCTGTTTTTGTCCTCTCTGGCTCTCTGTCAGATTGGCTGTGGCCGCCAATGCTGAGGGAAGATCTTCCCTACCTAGTCCACTCAGACTCACAAGCCAGTCTCTGAAAACACCCTCACAGACTGTATTAGGCCATTCTTGACTGCTATAAAGAAATACCTGAGTCTGAGTAATTTATAAGAAAACAGGTTTAATTGGCTCACAGTTCTGCAGGCTGTACAGGAAGCATGGCAGCATCTGCTCCTGGGGAGGCCTCAGGAAGTCTCCAATCATGGCAGAAAGCAAAGGGGGAGCAGGCACATCGCATGGCAAGAATGGGAGCAAGAGTGGAGGAGGAATGCCCCACACTTTTAAACCAGACCTCGTGAGAAGTCACTCACCATCACAAAGACAGTACCAAGCCATAGGGATCCACCCCCATGACCCAAACACCTCCCAGCCCCACCTCCAGCATCGGGGATTATATTCCAACATGAGATTTGGCAGGGACAAATATCCAAACTATATCATTCTGCCCCTGGCCCCTCCCAAATCTCATGTCCTTCTCACATTTCAAAATGCCTTCCCAACAGTCCCCCAAAGTCTTAATTCATTTCAGCATTAACTCAAAAGTTCAAAATCTCATCTGAAAAAAGGCAAATCCTTTCCAGCTATGATCTGTAAAATAACAAGCAAGTTAGTTATTTCCAAGATACAGTGGGGATCTACATTGGGTAAACATTCCCATTCCCAAAGGGAGAAATCGGCCAAAAGAAAGTGGCTACAGGCCCCATGCAAGTTCAAAACCCAGGAGGGCAGTCATTAAATCATAAAGCTCCAAAATAATCGCCTCTGACTGCATGTCCCATGTCCCGGGCACTCTAGTGTACGTGGGCATCTCTACCCCTGTGGATTTGCAAAGTGCAGCCCCCAGGCTGCTCTCACAGGCTGGCGTTGAATGTCTGTGGCCTTTCCAGGCACATGATGCAAGCCGCCAGTGGATCTACCATTCTGGGGTCTGGAGGACAGTGGCTTCCTTCTCACAGTTCCACTAGGCAGTGCCCCAGAGGAGACCCTGTGTGGAATCCCCAACCCCTCATTTCCCTTCCACACTGCCCTAGTAGAGGTTCTCCATGGGGGCTATGCCCTTGCAGCAGGCTTCTGCCTGGACACCCAGGCTTTTCCATGTATCCCCTGAAATCTAGGTGAAGTCTCCGAAGCTTCCATCACTTTTGCATTCTGTGCATCTGCAGGCTTAACATCATGTGGAAGCTGTCGAGGCTTTCAGCTTGCACCCTCTGAAGCAGAAGCCTGAGCTGTATCTGGGGCCCTTTGAGCCAAGGCTAGAGCCAAAATGGCTGGGATGCAGGGAACAGTGTCCTGAGCCTACACGAGGCAACAGGGCCCTTGACCTGGCCCTCGAAAGAGTGGCTGAAAGAGTGATGTTGCCTCTGTGTATCAAATGCAGGCATGGCAGTCCTTACATCTGCCCAAGGTTATGGTCAGGGATAGATTAAGAACTGAACTCAAAGTGGACACATTCCTGCTTTAGTCATAAATTGTCTACTAGTTTTGTAAAGCTTGCTGTATCTTATTTTTCTTTTGACTTTTGGAAAGTCAAACACACAGAAGTAATATAAGTCCCTTGTGTCCAACTAGCAGCTCCTCAGTTAACAATTCACGGCCCATCTCATTTCACCTGCTCTGATTTTTTAGTTTTTCATTTTGTAATGCTTGTATTCAACACAGCAACATTTATTAAGTACTACCATGTGCCAGAGTTTGTATTCAATGAGTATGTAAAAATGGATAAGCTTCTCATGATCCAATAGCAAAGGCACATGTATCCAAAGATTATATAATGTATATATAATGTGAGCAATAACTGGCATAAGCCAAAGGTTATGGGAACACAGGAAAGAGAGTGATTAGTGCTTCCCTGAGCAGTGGAGAAAAGGGAATTGGAGAACTCACAGAGTGAGATTGCATAAAGCACAGATGGGAGGAGAGATAAAGGTAGAAGAAAGAGTAGGCCAGGCGTGGTGACTCAAACCTGTAATCCCAGTACTCTGGGAGGACGAGGACAGATTGCTTGAGTGCAGGAGTTTAAGACCAGCCTGGGCAACATAGCAAAACCCCATTTCTACTAAAAATACAAATATTAGCTGGGCCTGGTGGTGCATGCCTATAGTTTCAGCTACTTCAAGGCTGAGCAGGGAGAATCACCTGAGCCTAGGAGGTTGAAGCTGCAGTGAGCTGAGATCGCACCACTGTACTCCAGCCTGGGCAACAGGAGTGGAACCCTGTTCCCACCCCAGGGCTCCCCCAACCACCCCGCAAAAAAAAGGTAGAGGAAAGAGCATTAGCGCAAAAGCCTTTTTGGGGCAAATGATTGGAATGGAGAATATTTGGAAGCAGTGATAGAGATATAGCTACAACCATGAGTTGGGCCACTTTCTCCAGGAAATTTAAATTTTCTTTTGTTGGTTTTCTTATTTTAACTTTTTAAGGGATAGGGTCTTGCTACATGCCCAGGCTTGTCTTGAACTCTTGGACTCAAGGCTATCCTCCCAACTCAGCCTCCCAAGCAGGTGGGATCACAGGTGTATGCCACCATGCCCAGCTTAAATTTTATTTTGTAGGGAATGGGGAACAATACATCCTTTTGAGAAAGAATGGGGCTGGGCACAGTGGCTCATACCTGTAATCACAGCACTTTGGAATGCAAAGGTGGGCAACTCACTTGAGATCAGGAGTTCAAGACCAGCCTAGGTAACATAGTGAGACCCCCATCTCTAATTAAAAATTTAAAAAGATTTTTAAAACCCCAAGAACTGGAATGATGGGACCAGTATTTTTAAGGATAGTGCTAGTAACAGTGAGGAGCATAGATCTGATGGAGAGAGCCTGGGACAGGGAAATCAGTTAGGAGACTGGCTGACCAGAGCAGATGAGCATTCGATCATAGAAGACAGGGTGAAATGCTACGCAGAGTTGCATAAACGTGGAATTGCAGAAGTAGGCTGAAGAGCTTGATCACTTAAGGCTTTATGGAGAAGATAACTTTTGACCTTGATCTTGAAAATGAAAATATAGATAGGAAATGAAGGGAAGGAATTGCAGTATTAGTGAACAGCATGTTCAAAAGTACCGGGCTACAAAAATGCGAGGAATGTTTAGGAACTCACAAGGAGGGAAAGGAAGCCAGCTGGCTGGCTAACAAGCATACCATGAAAGTAGTGCCAGCAAAAGATGACACTTTAATGATTCCAAGACAGGCAGTTGAGGCAGGACTTGGTGACTAATAGGAAATGCTGGATGAGGGAGAGAAATGAATTGCTAATCTGAGGTTTCTAGACAAAAAATATTTTTAAAGGTAGAACATTAAATAAGACAAAGTGCAAAGGCAGGTTAACAAGGAAAGCTTTGTATAGTTGTGGACATGCTTAGTATGTACCTGTGGAACATCTGGGGGAAGCGTCCTGTGGGCTTTCAGAAATTCAAGTGTAGAAAGTAAATTTGGAGTTGTCAGCAGGAGATGATGAGAGGCTGAAACTAATGAAAAAGTGCCTATTTGTTGTTCTGCTTTTATAATACAAACCAGGTGTACCGAAATCCCTTTGTGAAACATCTCCCTCTGCTTGATAAAAGTTAGAGTGTGACACTCAAGAATAGTGATGTTTTCTGTCTCAGTTGCTGTGGAACCTGAATACTATAACCAGCATCTTTTATATAAGGGCTGTCTCTGCTTTCCTCAATAATATTTATAACAGTATTTTTTTACGACAGCAATCTATAAACAGTAATTCAGTTGGGGGATATCTAGGGTAGCTTTTCATTGTAAACACGGCCACGCCTTCCTCAGCTCACTGCATGCAGAATGTGCTCCTAGGCCACAGACTCATAGTTTCTGTTTCTTACTCCAGGTTTCATCGTCCATAACAAAGTGCGAGACTGTTTGGAAACAGAGACTGATCATCTTTGCGGGAAGCCCTGCTTCCTGAAAACCTGATATTGCACTGGGATTTGAATGTGTGTGTTTCCGTTTAACTTGTGGTGAAGGAAGTGTGTGACTCAGCTTGGTTGGGAAGTGCTCCTCACCTGTGCGGTCCAGATGGCTCCAACAAGCAAAGGGAAGGATGCAGTGACTCTTGCTGCCCAGAATGCACAGCGATGGTAAGAGACACCATGGATATTCTTCATCAGAAGCTTTAATCAAAGAAGATGAGCAGATGACAATCGCTGGCTCCCTGTTACCAGAAAGCCAAATTTTATGATGCGGGTGAAAGAAAAATATAGATAAAATTGCTGGGCACTGAAAAGGGGTGGGAGTTGAAAATCAGAAAGAAAGAGAAATATTTCATTATGTTAATGAAGAAAAGAGAAAACTGAAGCATAAATGTATTTTTGAAGTAGTTATTGGGTAGCTGAGAACTTAGTAAGGGATTTAGGAATCTAACCTCCCGATATGGATTCCTCAAAGACTTGATCTGAGAATATTCTTGTTTCACCATTATGTTGGTACAGTATAGTACCACAATTTTATGTTGTGCCAGTGAATCCAGTTGCCAGAAATAAGTCTGAATGTTTTCATGCATCTTTTTCTTAAATGCGAGAGCTTCTACTGACTTTTAACAAGCATGCTTACCCAAATTTTGTTGCATGCTTTTAAGTAGCATTAGCTATACACACTTGACATTTTTAAATATTTCTTTCCTAGTGTACCAGCCTTCACAGGAAAAGAGGACTGAGAATAAAGTCAGATGTAATGTGACCCTAGAAAACTGTAGCAAGCTTCAGAAATAAATCTTTTGATCTTTCCCTATCTTGATTAGATCCAAAGTCAAAGCAACCATACTTCACCTAAAGAAGACAGTATTGACAATCATGACACCTGTTATGAAAACTTGACTCCAAAGTTAAAATTTAAGCAAGATACAAACATGCTGCCTGCAGTTAGTCCTGCATGGGAATAAGGACTAGTTATTTTTTAGTGCTGCATTTTTTAAAAGTTGGATTGCTGCTATTAAAAAAAAAAAGAAAGAAAAAAAAAAGGACACAGATCAAAAAAAAAAAAAAAAACCCAAAGGCTTAACAGAACATGGAAAGTTTCCACTACGTTGTGTGTGAGGAAATCCTCATCTTGTATTTTAAGAATCTGCAGATTGCATCCATAAATACAATACAGTATTTACTGTCAATGCAAAAGAATCAGTGAGATTAAAGTAGTGGAAGCTTTCCCTGTGAGCCTACAGTCTGTATTGTTTACATTAAGAAACGCTCTATTGTTGTGTTCCTATTTTCCGTGGAGTCACAGGCACAGTATGACTTCTGCTCCCGAATACATATAACCATATGTAAATACCACCTTGCATTTAATTGTTCTTCACGATTGTTTTGTGCCCCTTTAATTAAAAACACATGAAATGAATAACAAAACAAGACCCAAACAGAGTTTATTTTATTCTCAGAGTTTGGACTACAATTTTCTGAGATGTTTCTGGTTCAGGACTGTAATTTTCTATTTCAACCCAAAAGTAAGCATTTAACCTGGTGAATAAATGTAGATCCTGCCATTCATTGGTATTTTGAAGAACCACTTGAAATTGGATCATTTTATTTAAAAATAAAAAATGATAATGCCAGTTGGCCTATTATTAAAAGCCAGGACTGTGTTAGCACTAGGAAAAGTAACCAGCATTACTGCACCTCTTGTTAGGCTCTGTGCATTAACAAAATACACATAGAGTCTGTTGTCATTTCACTAAGAGGATAAGACAAATTTTTTGCTTTGAAAAAATTTTTCTGTGTGCCCCGGTATCTGTCTCTGACTGAGGTTTTGTCTGTTTTATAGTGTTTCAATCCAGCCATAAAAATTAACTTGTGATTTTTTTTTCCCAGAGTCATGCTTTTCCTTAATTATATTTTTATTTTATTATTTTAGTGTCTTGGGAAAAATACCAAGAGATATAATATTTCTTTTAATTGTCTATGCTTCATCATCTTTAAACACTTTAAATTTCTAACCACAAGACCTCTCTATAATGGTAAATATAAGACATCACCATCTTATCACTCAAAGTACATGTTATTGAAAGTTTTTATTTGGTTGATAAAAGGAACAATTTCTTCCCACTTTTGATGCCTATGACGCAATTTTTTATTGCCTACAATGAGATACACTCAGTACAAAAAATGAAAATCTGGTATTTCAAAAATTTTTTTTGTATAATAGGTCAGATTTATTAACTACTCATACTTTTTCTTTATACTAATCGATACATTTAGAAAAATTTTTTTAACTTAGATAAAAGTTTAAAAGTAAAAAATAAAAATTAACCACTGCTAGTCTACTATTTAGGAAATTGGAATCAGCAATTATTTTATTAGAATGACGGCTTGAGTAAAAAGCTGTGGAAAGAATTAAAGGATTATAAGCTAAGTTGTATTTTGCGGAATATGGTTCTATTTTAGTAGAGCAGAGACGAGCCATATCCCCACTGGCCGCCCAGCCAGAAGTCTCCTACCTGGGGGCCCTAAAGGGATCTAGAGGTCTGGCCCACCCTCCATGCATAGGCACCTCTGCCCACCACCAGCGTTTCAGCAATCCAACCAGTAAGCATATGCCGTATAGGAAAAATAAAAGTGTGTGTGAATTGGATTTCTTTTGTTGTAACACAATTCCAGGTTTTTGGCTATTTAAAGTTTGACATTAGGCTGACATTGAGGAAGTAAGTGGGTTTTCCTGAGTTCCCAAGATATGATTAAGGAAGAAAACAAACCCATCTCCAGGAAGATCCCAGTCCGGAAAGAACTAGACAGATGTAAAAACCAAAGTGACCAATTTAGTTTTTTTTTAAATGAAGAACAAAACATTAATATTAAGGTATTAAGAAGATGCTCAGCAGGCTTGATCGGCATCTTCATGGTCATTACCAATCGGTCTGACAAAAGAGTTCTCTGGTAGTCAGCATTCATTCAAGGCAGCTTGCCTGATAATTTCCTGTGTATGTGAAGCGTCTCACACTTTTACGTGTTAGCTATAATTCCTTAAATTACTTAACTGAAATCTGTAATAGAGAACCATTTTGGCATCTGAACAGCTATTTTACATGGAGGAAAAAGCACACACATCTGTCTCTCTGCTTTACCCAGAAAAACTGACTTTCTGGTTTCATCTTCATATTGTTTAGTAGCATAATAAGAGTAGTCCTTTATCTTTCTCTAATGTTAGTAAATATATTCTGTTAGTAGGAAGTCCTGAAATTGAAGGGAAAATATATTTAAGGAAATAAAGGAATTGAATACACCCTTCAAAAATCGCCAAATACTGAAAATAAGAGATGAGTCCTTAAAACCTGAGTCAAAAAAGGTCCAGTTTTACAACCTGCAATTAATTCAGGGCTGCATTGGCATTAAAAAAAATTAAATAAATATATATGCATATTATATATTTAGTAGCTTACACTTAAAAGAGGAAAAGATTGCATTAACACTGCATGTGCTGATATGTACCACATTAACACCTAACAGGCATTTTATTTATACTTCATAGAACCAGGCAGATACAACTCTGAAAAATCATACTGTATTCACAATGGAAAAGGATAGTCTTGTCTACCACAGGGTAGTATGTCCACACTTAGTAATGAAAACTTCCTTCCTTTCCTGCTCAAAAATTTCTTCAGTCTGTTATTATTTTTAAGTGCCCCTTGCTGCAAATTTCAAACGGAGCAAGAAATCTTCCTCAGAGTAGGTGGTTTAGAATTAAATTAGTACAATATATATGAATTTATGTCATTTACCCCTGAGTATGGTAGAACTGTTAAAGCATTCTTAAATTCCAATTATATGAAGCCTATCATTACTAGGAAAAGTATATTCTTTGGGATAAGAATTAATTTCTTCACACCATTAGAGTATGTTGTGAGTAGTAAGGAACTACTTAGATGCAATTTATTTACAGAATTGTCCCTTGGCCTCTTGAAATGGCTAGATCTTTTACTACTGAGTAGATAGTTTCTACTTACTGGCAGAATAGATTACATTGCTTTACTGGACAAAGCAGAATGAACTTACACAACTAAAATATGTCCTATATTGGCCAGGCGTGGTGGCTCACACCTGTAATCCCAGCACTTTGGGAGGCCAAGGCCGGTGGATCACTTGAGGTCAGGAGTTCAAGACCAGCCTGACCAACATGGTGAAACCCCGTCTCTACTAAAAATACTTTAAAAAAAAAAAAAAAAAGTATCCAGGCATGGTGGCTTGTGCCTATAGTCCTAGCTACTTGGGAGGCTGAGGCAGGGGAATTGCTTAAACCCAGGAGGCGGAGGTTGCAGTGAGCCAAGATCGTGCCTCTCCGCTCCAGCCTTGGTGACAGAGCAAGACTGCGTCTCAAAATACTAATAATAATAATAATGGATAAAATAAAATAAAATATGTCCTTGAGGGAAAAGCAATGACAGAGTAATCACCAAATTAATAGGAACATCTTTCTAGAGAAAGTACATCCCCAGTTAGTTTAAACCCAGGTTTCAGAGAAGCAGCATTGGGCTCTACTGTAAAGGCAGGCAGCAACCAAGAGGTGGTAGGGAGAGAGATAGAGTACTCTCAGATAATTCCCATTTTCACTTCCAATTTCCTTTTCATAATCGTTAAGCTTAAGCTATGTATGGAAATGCAAAGCATCATTAGCATTTCTAGAAAGCAGCTGGAACCTTACCTACCAATGCTTTTTTGAAGACGGTGTCATCCCAAATTTAAAAATCCTATTGTATATGTTGTGAAATTTCTGGCAAAAAAGTGGAGGATCCTGTGGCAGCTATTCCCACCTAAAGCCAACCATATAAGGATGAGTCATTTTTTAGCCATGCTAGGATTTACTGCACACACACAAAAAATGTCATTTAGCTTGTCGCATTGCTAGCACAGCTGCACATATGAGCAAAGCACTGTTGGTCCATGTTTCTCAGTGGGGGTGCTCTTGGCATTTGGAGCTGGGCAGGTCTTTGTTGTACAGAATCGTCCCATGCATTGCCAGATGTTTAATATCCTAGGCCCCTGCTGACTAAATGTCAGTAGCATTCTCAGTCACTGTAAACACCAAGAATAAAAAGCCTTCCCCCAGGTTCAAATACCCTCTCTGGGAGGTTGGTATCACCTCCCCTGAATGCCACTGTCTACTGCAATTTGAGGACACATAGAGAAAAAGTGCCTATCCCCAAACGTTGTCTCTGCTGCCTTGCATTTCTTTGGGCCCTGAATGGTTTTTCTGCCTTCATTTTTCAAGCCTTTGTCTCAGTGCAGCTTTAATTTGCCAGTTCTTCAGGGAGGAGGTTACTGGGCAGCCTCGGCCATTCAGTGGGCATGGGGACTTGGCCTAGTCCCTATATATACTTAAAGGAGAGATCATACATGAAGAAGGCTTTTTTTTTTTTTTTTTTTTTTTTTTTGCCTCACAACTTTTCTTTAGAACCACATTTTTGGTCATAATCCTTGTTACTGTCATGAGGATTGTTGCATGGGTTAAACGCAAACACAGACTAACAGTGCACTTGAACAAACCTGGTGGTCTTTGGAAATAAGTTACCATTAGATTTCACCTGGTTATGCTGCATCCCATAAGTTCCAAATGAATCGCCTGTTTATCCCATTAACAAAGCATTTAATTCACACGCAAATGCTTGAATTTCCCCCGTATAAATGTAGTCATGCGGTTCAACTTTTCTAATAAGATTTGTGAATGCTGCATTATGATGAAAATGTGGATTAACTGTGGATTGCATGCCTATTGTTCATACTTCAGTGATGGTCACACACAAAACAAGATGAGTTTTGCTTAGGTGAAACATTATTAAACTGTACTAACAATACAGAACCATATTCTCTTTGTCGCTTTGTATCACCAAAACTGAATGGTAAATATGTTATTCGGATGAATTGTGGCTAGCAAAATGGAATTCACTTAGCCACTATAATTTTTTAAAACATTAAAATTTCTAAATTTTTTTTGAGGCCAGGTAACGCAGAGTCAATAAAGGTGGTTATATTGTAAGCTTTTAGATGGTGCTTAAGAATTCTTATCTTTTTAAATAGCAGTATTTTTTTTTTAAGAATAAATTGAAAGGAGCAAATAAGGCAGAATGCCACTCTACCCTCAGGTCAATTTTGTGGTATATGAAAATGCCAATAATATTTGTGCCATTTGCCAACTCGTGAGAGGGGGGCTTTTCCCTTACTGGTTACTTTTGTTATAGTTTGACTATGTCATTACATTGTTTAGAGAGCCTCCACAACCAGAAGCTGCCACTGCAGTGCTAACTCGCCTTCAGAAAGAATCAGAATGATTCAAGGGTCAAACCACTTTCATCCCTTAAAATATAGGGACTAATATTTCTTTTTCTTGTTTTTTAAACATTTCTTCTGTGGCTTAGAAATGTGCCAGTGTGTTCAAAACATTTACACCAATTTCACCAGATTTAATACCTACTAAAAATTCAAACGAGTTTCTTTCTTTCTTTCTTTTTTCTGTGTAACAGTGATTTTTAAATAATGGACTATCTGCATTCTTTTGTTATTTCACACTTCAGTTAAAATGATAACAATGGTAAACTGTGATCATTATCAGACTGACTGAATGCTTTCTGATTTCCAGTGAGTGATCTAGTTCTACGTATTACACAGGTGTAATATCTGTGAGTGTAAATAACTGGAACTGTACACTGATTAACATGACAGTTTCTCTTTTGTTGTTGTTCTTATCTGTACTGTATTATAGTATGTGGGTATAAATATCTACAAGTATACACACATAAGTACTTGTATTCCACTATTGTAACCTGAAAGAAAGACTATGTATTCTCTTTTTTAATTCCGTACTGGTGTTTGTGTTATTTAAAAAGCAAAATTCTGCTCTATTTAGTTGTATAATATTAGAGGATACTTTGCTGTGCACAATTCCAAGTGCCTTAGAACATTGTTTAGCTTTCCTGAGTATATGTAAATCCATATATGTATAAAATTGGGAAAAGTTACCTCAATAAAATCATTGGGAAATCCCCAGTTTTAGTTTGTTCCAGTTTCTATTATATTTGGATAGTGCTCAGCCTTTTTAAATGAAAAAAGAAAAAAAGGGTAAGACAGCTTCACTAATTGCCTGTTATTTCAACTTCACCTAAGTTGTTAACACCTCTTTGTATGTAAGGCCTTGAGACATGTACTTTTTATTTAAAATGTCTGTCTACAGAATTACTGCTCTTAAAAGAAACTTACAGTATTTTTTTTAACTTCTATCTTTTTATATCTGAGGTACTTGATATTGATGTTTTTATTGCCATTATTATATGTAAACATAAAAGATAGTCCATTTAGGGTTTATAACATAGAAAATAAACAGACTTCCTCATTATGCTTACTTTTTAATGTATTACAAGCAAGAGTGAGGTTGGGAGCATATATTTTGGCCATGAAAAGAATTGGAATATACTTTTTGTGATTTTCTGCATCAGTTACAAATAGTAACTTTACCTCCCTGCTCTCCAGATCAAGGTCAAAGATGTGAAGGGAAACTTGAAAGCAACATGCTTGCCAGTATCCTAGACAGAAGACCGGAGGACTGGAACCAAAAAATTAAAAAATAGGTTTGAAAAATTTGTCCGAAGTATGCTATTGAGAGGTACATCTTCCAGGCAGGCATAGTAGTTGTTGCAATTCTATTTCTTTCTCAGACAAAACCAAGTTCTACATAGAAACATTACTAGCTAAAACCCAATGGAACTAAGAAATGGGCAATTTTTCGTTTTACACAATGCTATGGTGACCTCTGATTTATTGTGATTTAACTAGTCAATGAAAAAATAAAAATTAAAAAATTGAAACATAAATGTTAAAAGGCCAGGTGCAGTGGCTCATGCCTGTAATTCCAGCACTTTGGGAGGTCAAGGCAGGAAGACTGCTTGAGCCCAAGAGTTTGAGACAAGCCTGGGCAACACAGTGAAACCCCATCTCTATAAAAAATAAAAATAGAAAAACAAATGAACTAGTCATGAGCCTCAATTCAAACTTCTGCATGGAGTTGCTGCTAGAGTACTGCTGCCCGCAGACACCCAAGTCCTCACTTAGTTTGTGAGTTTTAAACTCTCCTCTTTAAAGGGTGGTCGCTAATAGTGGAACATGTAAAATCTAGAGAAAGGCTAAGAACCTAAAGTTCGTGTGAAGATTTTTTTGCTCTTTTGTTACAAAGAGACACCATTTCTAAGGATTTGAATGGGAAAAAAAAGCTGCAGATGTTAGCTTTTTGAAATTAGATGAATATCATAAGGAAGAGAGAAGTAGCATTGTCAGTGCTTATCTACTCAATAATTTGTTTTTGGATGGACTTTTTGACCTTGGTTGGCCCAAGTCAGACAAACCAGAGAAGGGGGTATTTAACATGAGCAAGAATTTGCCTCTAATTCTTCAGGTAGCAGTATACAGCGAGCTGAGCTACAAAATCTTTTCCCACAGTCAGTCCTTGTTTTTTTGTGTGGGTTTTTTTGTTTGTTTTGAGACAGGGTCTTGCTCTGTCACCCAGGCTGGAGTACAGTGGCAGAGTCATGGCTCATGGCATCCTGGGACTCTGGGGCCCAAGCCATCCTCCTGCCTCAGCCTCCGAAATAGCTGGGACTACAGGCAAGTTCCACCATGCCTGGCTAATTCTTTTTTTTTTTTTTTTTTTTTGAGACGGAGTCTCGCTGTGTCGCCCAGGCTGGAGTGCAGTGGCGCGATCTCGGCTCACTGCAAGCTCCGCCTCCCGGGTTCACGCCATTCTCCCGCCTCAGCCTCCGAGTAGCTGGGACTACAGGCGCCCGCCACCACGCCCGGCTAGTTTTTTTTTTTTTTTTTTTTTTGTATTTTTAGTAGAGACGGGGTTTCACCATGTTAGCCAGGATGGTCTCGATCTCCTGACCTCGTGATCCACCCGCCTCGGCCTCCCAAAGTGCTGGGATTACAGG